>NC_041358.1:26721628-26799128 GCF_900634415.1 Cottoperca gobio
ACACACACACACACACACACACACACACACACACACACACTGTGGTTGTATTGTTGAGAACAAAAAGGGCCATTGAAAGTTCACGACGACGGGTGGACGGAGGCTTTGTAAACAAATTAGCTCAGGAATGTTTGCTGCTTTTTTCCCACACTGACCTGATTCAACATCACACGGAGAGACACAAACAAATATCACGGCGAAGTTTTGACTGGAAATCTTAGATTTGAGTTTTTTGTCATTTTGTCACAACTAAAATTGAGCCTAATTGTGATTGAAGAGGGATTATGTTAGATTAGTGGAATGTGAGTGGTTAATAAAACAGGCAGATGACCGGAGGCTCAACTCCTGGCAGGGACTTTAATCTCCCTTCAACACACACACACAGACACACACAGACACACACACACACGCACGCACGCACACACACAGAGGTTAATCCCGAGGTTTACGGACCATCATGTGACCTGCAGATGGACTGGCCAAAAGGGGCGTCCATCTGGCCCCCCACAGACCACCAGCTTAATGGGCGGATACACAAACTGTACAATATTGACCATACCATAAAGCTCCATTCATTCATATACACACGCTGCACACGTTAGTCATGGCGCCAACACATTTGCAACACAAGTCCATCCATAATATCGTAAAGAGCACACACACACACACACACACACACACACTCCCACTGTGGGCACGGTCCATCTGAAGGTCCTGCTAAACCCACAACAAAAGCAAACGGGCTCCAGGAGAATATGTTTGTGGACTGTTGAAGTCCTGAGACAACAGCATGGCCACCATTCACACAGAGGGTTAACTGGGTTTAATCTCCAGAGTGGGTTATCCCATCCGTATAGATAATTCATCTCAATATGGGGTTAACCCAGCTCTGTGTGACTCCTGGCCCACATTACCGTGGGAATCCAGGAAGCTGTGGACCCACACCGCCATTAACAAGCTTTCATGGTACAGCGCAGGTTATTTTAAGCTCTGTGTTACCGCAAAAACATATAAAGTAACAAAATCAGGACAAAATCAGCACATTTCTCACTTTGATCAGATTACAGCTCAACATTGACTGACATTATAAAGTGTAATTCCCCTCCAGACCCCCAGGAGGTGCTGAGTGCGATGAGGAACTATGTCCGCAGCTTCTTCGGCTGCAGGTCGTGTGCCGAGCACTTTGAGATCATGGCGAGTGAGAGTCTGGTGGAGGTGAACACGTTTTCGTCAGCGGCCCTGTGGCTGTGGTCCAGACACAACCGCGTCAACAACAGACTGGCAGGTAGGAGTCAGCGCGAGCGTCATCGTCTGTCATGACGAGATCTCCTCTCTGTGTCTTCACTTACAGCTGTGGTTCACTTTCTTAAAATTACATTTAAACTGTTGTTTTAGAATATTTAGTTAGTAAATATTGAGAGAACAATATTGAAAATTAATCCAATGTGGAAGAGCCTCAAACCTGCATTATCTCTAATGAGCAGCAGGGGGCGACTCCACAGATTGTATAGAAGTCTATGAGAAAATGTCCCGACTTCTCTCTTGATTATTACCTCAGTAAACACATTGCAGTAAAAACAAACCACTTTTTTCGATGCTATAGATGAAAGAAGAGCTAAAACTGTAAAGATTAGTCCACAGAAATATTATTTACTTCTAATAATCAATTTATCATTTCAATAATTCTTCAAGCGAAAACACAGAAGTTATTTCAGCTTTTCAGATATAAGATTTGCTGCTTTTCTGTATTTTATGTCTTGACATTTGAATATGTTTTAGGTTTTGGACTGTTGGTCAGACAAAACAAGCCATTTGAAGACGTTACCTTGGATTCTGGGAAGTTATAATAGACATGTTTCACTACTCTTTGACATTTAATAGACAAAAACTAGTCATGGTAAAGATAATTGTTAGTTGCAGGTAAAGAGACGGTTTATGATGAAAGTTGTGAAGCATCACATCCTCTCCTCTCGTCTGTTCCACACCTTTGGCTTTAAGCATTACGTTACTCCATTTTGGGGGAAGATTTTCTGTCCCAGTTTCCCCTCATGGTCAGTTAGTCTTTTGTAATAGGACTAAGAGGGGTGAGGGGAGGAGGAAGGATGGATCCCCAGATCAGACACCAGCTGTCACCCCGTCTTAGTCCTCCAAGTATCATCTGCCTCACCCCTTTTCTCCTGACCCCCCTCTGCCATCTTCCATCCTTCTCCACACCCACTCACATCTCATATGTTATTCATATATCCTTGAGACTTATTGCCCTAAATCCTGCTCTATGACTAGAAATGTATATCCAGGTCTTCCATTTAAATGCCAAACGTTTACCTACTTATTAACTTTAAGTGTGCCGTACGCAGAAATAAGAATCTTCACATCGTTCCTCTTTGCATCAGAATAGTTTCTCCTCTAATCCTAAATCATGACTCGTCAGTGTTTTCTTTCTCTGCATATAAATGTAAAAGTGTTCTCTCTCTTCTGACCTGTGCTGTATCAGCATATTACACTTCTGCACATCCGTCTCCAGAGTATTAAACAGCTCCTAAGCGTCGCTCCTCCCTTATCTGTGTTCATATGGTTTTATGAGGCACAGCGCCGTCATTAACAGCCCACTTTGTTAAATCACTGTCTTTTGTTTGTGTTGAATGCTCCCTCTTGTGACTCGGGGACAGCTTGTCCTGAACAGCAGGGGCCAGAAGGGACACCCGTCCCTGCGACTGTCTGCTCCCCAGACACTTAAACACTATTCAACCCTCCACCTTCCTCCATCCGTCTTCCCTCTCTTCCTCTATCTCTGTTGCAGTCTTTTCTCTCTTTCCACTCTCCATCCCCGGGGACTCATATCCTGCGCTTGACAAGTAATGGCACAGCATCCTCGCAGCATGAGTCCCACAGGAGCCAGCCCTCTTTTTGCCCACACACACACACACACACGCACAATTCCCAAGGTATTGTGTGACAGCAGGTGGCAACCACCGCGACACAAGCCACACACGCTCCCCCTGCGGAACACACACACAGCCTTCCCAGGCATGGGTCAAGTTGTGGCGTGTGGCAGGGGGGAGTTAGTCATGGTGGAGGGTGAGTCGGGGTCCACAGGGGATAAGTCGGGTGAATCGGAAGCAGAGAGAGGGAGGAGACGGGGGCTTGGCTGTGTTTGTAGCAATGAGTGGTGGCGTCTCCCTGAGGAGAGCACACTCCATCCCTCCATCCACTCTACCCCTCCTCTCCCCTTTGCCTAAAGTGGAGCTCTTTAGCAGGCCTCCCCGCCCCTCCTTTTCAGGAGCAGCCATGCATGAAAGAGCAGCTATTTGTAAAGCGGCCGAACAATTAATTTAGCTGGCAACAAAGAGGCCCCAGGGCCCTCGGCCTCCTCGCAGCCGCAGCAGCAGCAGCAGCTCAGTCCTGTTGCTGCTTGTCAACAGGAGACTGATTCACATTTCTGCAGAGCTGCGTTCACATGCAGCTCAGGGTCTGTGGACTTCTTCCTGCACATGTATGACACTGTATCCTCACATGTTTACATACTAATGCCAAAGCAGCACCATGTTTTCAGTACTAACACGGGGGGGGATGACATTGCCTTAAATTATTATCATATTGAATATTTTTGCGATAAAGAAACAAACAAACTAAGAAATACCTTTTTTCACTAGATCTGACCCATTTTTCCCATTTTTGGAACAAATCAGCAGCATTATTACTTTTTCTGTCAGATTATATGTGTGTCAGATTATATGTGTGTCAGATTATATGTGTGTTAGATTATATGCATGTACTAAAGCAGCGGTCTCCAACCTTTTTTGCGCCACGGACCGGTTTCATGTAAGACAATATTTTCACAGACCGGCCTTCAAAGTGTGGGGGGGGATAAATATGACAAAATAAAATACGACCGGCATAAAAACAAATATAAAGTGCATAAAAAACTCAGCATTACGCTGAATTAGTGGGGGCCCTGAGCTTGTGTCTCTGCAACGAGCCGGTCCGATATAGAGGGATAACTTCTTCACCAGTAGTAAAAGGTTTCTTCTCTTAGCGACACGGTTAGTCACTAAGTACGACGCTCTCCGTGCACTCGCATGTGTTGTTGTGGTGGCCATCAGTAATTCTTTATGTCCTTCTTGTTCATGTTGTTTTCTTACAAAAATCCGGTCATTTTTCAAAATAAAACATCTTTCAGACTTATAATCAATCATTCCTTCTGGGCGGTCCGGTACCAAATGACCCGCGGACCGGTGGTTGGGGACCACTGTACTAGAACCTTCGCCGAGGCCAATGGTGCGTCCTCGGATGGTCGCGTCTCCCGAGTTGCGAAGTTGTTCTTCCGACTTCGGTGTGTTCATGAGCTTTAAGTCGTTATGTGGAAACCAAAAGAAGATGTGTTGTTCTTCATCGCTCAGAGCGTTTAAACATCACGCCGACAGATGTTTCTGAGTCGATGACTCCTACACCACTGTCACGTAGCACGGCTGCCATATCGTGTAATGTTCAGCGGACGTGAAACATCATTTGTGTTTCTGCTCCGTGATTCGAATCCGCTCCAAAATGTAGCATGTGGCTCCGTGGCCCAGGCTTCACGCTGCCACCCAGGTTCTCTGTAATCCTGCAGACTGACAAACAAACAAACAGATAGCCGAGTCGTAAACGTTCCCCCGGAGGTATTATTAATAAGCGTGTGCTCCAGACACATCTGAGTCAGAATCCATAAAAGTATCGAGGTTCGTGTTAAATGTGTCAAACGATGAACTGAGTTCCTGGTTTGGGTTTTGTCCCCGTTATTTAAATGAGCATAAAATGTCTGACATTCGTCCTCACGGCTCGGTATGTAGCTGATCCTCACTTACAGAATTAGTGCTGAGGAAGCTAGTTTGACGTGCTGAACAATACATATTTATACCTGATGAATATGTATGCGCCGCGGTGATGACATCTCCGTGACAGGCCATTGTGGCAATCTCAATATGGCTGGTATGGCTAAAGTCACCCTGGCTGCAAACGTGGCAAGCTGATTAGAATAAGGAAAGAGGTGTGTGTGTGGGTGTGTGTGTGACCTGCTGAAATGTATAAAAGCCCCCACACACACACCTCCCAGGCCGCAGCCCATCCAGGACACAGTAAAATTGATGTATCCTTTATGTAAAGTACTGTATGCAGAGTACATACACACATGCATATGACTGAGATTAATCTTGAGTGGCGGAGAGGAGGAGGAGGAGGAGGAGGCGGCGGCGGCGGCGGCGGCGGCAGCGGCGGCGGCGGAGGTAGTGGAGGATGTAAATTGACAGTGCTGTAAAGTGACAGACCTGCTCTGCTCTCACACACACACACACACACACACACTCACACACACACACAATGGCCTGTTGGTGACAACAAGCAATTTATTACTCGATGCTGCCCCGTGTGTGTGTGTGTGTGTGTGTGTGTGTGTGTGTGTGTGTGTGTGTCTTTGTGGGCATTTGTGCAGAGTGTGTATGAGTATTTTTTGCCTGTTCCTCTGCCAGTGTGTTTGCATGGAGGCCGTGGTGGTGTGTGTGTGTGTGTGTGTGTGTGTGTGTGTGTGAGTGACGAGGGGCGTTAGTGGGCAGCGGCTACATGAAAGGAAACCTGTTAAAGGAGAAAGTTTGTAATTCACTAAGAGGGGCAGCTCCCCTCGGAGGTTTCTGTTGCTCTCATGTTCAATTTGGAGATTGGACTTCTTTTTCAAAGGGGTGTGAAGGGACAAGACAGGTGGTCGAGGTCTGCTGCCTGAAAACTGTGTGTGTCTGTGTGTGTGTGTGTGGAAGCTGTCCACTTTGGCCACATCTATTATCTCACCACCCCTCCCACTGGGACATCCCAGAAGCCCATTGATCATTGTTAGACCCTGTCACACACACACACACACAAACACACACACATATCAATCCCTAGATTACATGTACACAAACACAGACAGATGATTTACATATACACACTTAAACACATACATACACATATGCATATAGGCACTTAGTTTTTACGAGCACTGTGACAAGATCAAATGGGTTCAGCACAGATTGCATCCAGTCCTCAAAGCACTTACATCCTCAAGTCACTGCAGCAACAAGAGAATAAAAGAAACAACAATGGGAGGAAGCAGCTGACTGGGCGCTTTATGTTCTGTAATTCCTGCATGAATCTGGACCCGTGCAACTTTTTCTGACCTTGTGTATATTATCTACTATAAGTTAGGTACTTATTAGTGTGTTACTGTGAGGAAGCAAAAGGCCTTTTGTATTTACTTTAAAAAGAGTATAAGCAGCGAGTGCACTTAAAGAGGGAGTTTGGATGTTGTATGAGGTTCTTCTCCACAGTCAGTGTGTTACCTGCAGTTTAAAGAAACAGACAGGAGCACCAGCAGGAAGGGAAGGAATGTTCTGCTGTGGACGGGGAAGCATCAAAACTCAAGTTTACCACTAAAATAATAAATATCAGTTTAAGTTTACGCTATATTTAGAATATTTACCTTGCTGTCAGCCCTTTCCAACGAGGAACTGAAGCCGTTATTATATCCATCTATGCTTTTTCTTTTTTTTTATAAAGCCACCAGACTCCATTGATAAAAACAGTAATTTTAGCACGCAGAACACGTGAGTTGCTGGTCTACCGCTGCCTCGATCAGTTAGTTAGTTTGTGTTATTGTGTGAGTTTGGTTAGTTTGGATTCACCAAAGTCACACAATAACACAAACGAACTAACCGATCGAGGCAGCGGTAGACCAGCAACTCACGTGTTCTGCGTGCTAAAATTACTGTTTTTATCAATGGAGTCTGGTGGCTTTAAAGAGAGCATAGATAACATATTTCAGAAAGGGCTGATAGTAAGGTAAAGCTGTGAAAATATTCCAAATATAGCGTACACTTACATTTCTTTTAGGTGTTTATAATATGTTTCGGTCACATGCCCGTAACTCGTCTGCTTTTCCAAAGTGGGGGCGCGTCAACTGCCACCTGCTGCAGGTAAAACACTGACTATAGATAAATGCCTCAGACACACTTCAAAACATCCAAACTATCCCTCTAAGTATCAGGAGTATGTGCAGTTTAGCCATGCATCATATTATCTTATATGTTTAACATTCTGTAGTTAAGTATGTGAGATACTATGAAATGAATGCTTTTTCTTCAGTGTAGTGGAATAGAGTTATAAAGTGTCACAAAGTGGAAATACTCCCGTAATGACACAGCTGTGTAATTGTCCTGAGGTAGGTTTAATTCTCTGGCTCTCATTATACACTGTTCTACTACCCAGCTGCCCTTTATGGTCACACTCCATCCTTTAATTCCCTTATTGTTATCTCCTCGTGATCAGGACAACACACTCTCGTTTCTCTCTGCAGGGGATCTGAGTGAAGACCCAAACTTCCCAAAGATCCAGTGGCCTTCACCAGACATGTGTCCGGGCTGCCATACGGTGAAGGACAACGGGGAGCACAAGTGGAGCAACGAGCGGGTTCTCTCCTTCCTCCTGTCCCACTTCTCCTCCGGCAGTATCCTCTCAGGTACAGGTTAACGCCGTAGTTTCCTCTATGAAGAGCTCGTATCTCATGAATGCAAGGATTTCTTACCAAACTACAGAAACGTATTTCCTTGTTCGACCTGCCTGTGTTCACAGTCTAGAGCTGAAGAAGCATGAAGTGCACCTGTGTCCTCTCTGTTGTCTGTTTGTGAAGCAAGCTGCTCAATAAAGATACGTTCAATGATTCACTTGTTGCTCTGTTTAACATGTTTACGTTAACGGTTCCAAAAAGAGTGTGTCCGTCGGGAACATCAGTAATGTGGACGTGTGAGCAGAAGTGTTGGAAGCAAAGGGAAACAAAGATGTGTGTGAACTGACAGGGATGAGTTTCTTTATTTCATTCTGCAATTTACTTAATTTGGGGGTTTCCAAACGCTCACATTAAGAGTTTATTCTCGACATCATCAGATGTTCTCTGAACTTAAGGTTTTAATTAAGGAGTAGTTTGTGTTCAATATGTGACTTGTACTATTTCTTCTTTTGCTGTAATGAACAACAAAGAAAGAATATCTGAGCTGCCGAGGATAAAGCAACTGAGATTAGAGGTGATGATTTTAGAAATAATGCGCCCGTGTGTTTCTTCTCCTCGCCCTGTCAGACCACCTCCAGGATGAAAGCCAGATCCTGGCAACACAGAGGGGGAAACATGCGAGTCGGCAGCGAGCTTTAGAAGCTCAGAGGCGTGTAGAGAGGGAGGCGTTGGACTCCATGACACATCCTCTGCCCCCGCAGCCCACTGTGCAAGAGGAGGAGGAGGAGGAGGAGGAGGAAGAGGAGGAAGAAGAGGAGGAGGAAGGAGCGGCAGCCGATGAGATGCAGAGGAAGACTTCGGAGACGACCTCCTGGGCCAAACCTGAAATGGAGATGGGTCGAGGCCGGCGGCAGGCCCGCAGGAGGCCGAGCATCGTGGGGATGAGGATTCGAGATCTGCAGGAGGACATCGTGGATCTCGACTCCTTTGTCAACCAGCACTACAAGGCCAAGGCGCTGCGGGGGGCCGCCTCCAGCCGAGTCAAACAACGCACCCTGCAGAGGCAGGAGGAGCCCGGGCCCGTGTACGGGCTCGGCATGGAGCTGGACGCAGCGCTCAGGATGGTGGGCGTGCAGCCTCTGGAAGCAGACTTTGAGCGGGACGTGGGGCAGCAGAGGAAGCGGCTGCAGAAGAGAGAACTGGCAGGCCAGTACTTTGGCGAGGAGGCCGAGTTGATCCACAGGGGACGCTTGATGTCTGTGCTGAGCATCGGATTCTCCAAAGTGGACATCAGCCTGTGTGTCATCCTTTACTTCCTGTCCTCCATGTGTCTTCTGGCCATGTACCTTTTCTTCAAGAACCGCCTCCGGCTACGGCGGGCTAAAGTATCCCTGCCCTGAAGCGAGCGGCGTCCAAACTCCAGTCAGCAATGATTACGGTTCCTTCGCTTCATGTGGGCTTCAGCTGGTCCACTCGCCTGTCGGCTACAAACAAAGCGTGTTGAGGAGGAGAAGGGAAAATTAGCAGATTACTTTCCAAATTAGTTTTTCAACGTTACTTAATCCGGCAGCACCTCAATTACGTCGAGGATAATCCATTCAGGAAGGATCGAATTCAACCCAACATGAGATTATTTACACTTTTTAATTTGTATGAAGTAAATGCAACTAATGCAGAGTTTTTGTACTAATTGATTTGCGTTGCTTTTACTAAAGTTATAAAGTTATGATCGTTTGTAACAGTATGATTTAAATACTTTGCTGTGAACTATGACCAAAAATGTTTTTTAATTTCAATTTCTTTTATATATTTACAAGTAAAAATATTCGAATCATTTGAATTTATCACTCTTTTATCTTTTGATTTCTAAGAATTGTTCTGTTGTATCTTAAATTACAGATGAACTGTTTTTCCCTCCAATCAGAGTTTTATGTTTGTCAAGTATTCAAATGAAAGTTTCTGCTTTTCATTTCACACTCGCCCCCGGTCCCTCGATGCTTCGGGGGTTGTTGATCACTGTGACTGGACCAGCAGGTCCACGCTCACTTTCACCAGAGGAGAGCGGATCTGCTGTTCAGCTCCTTGGAGGTGGCTTACTGTACGTTACACTGAGCGTCGCATCTTTAAACATTACGTCACACTGCTGAGTCCACATAACGGTGTTGTGGAGCGACGCACATGTTCACACTGGACGAGCTTTAGAATAAGCAGGATTTGAGTTTGGCTCGTGTCCACGATGTAAAGCTTCGGCCGCTCGTCTCAGAAACACTGAATCCTCCTGTTGGCTTCTTCGCTTCTGTCTGAATCAATAAAAGTATTTTTGATAAGGAACTCTTGGCTTTGTATATTCTGTTGTTTGTGTCGCGGGACATCCAGTTAAAGGTCACTCACACGTAGAGGAAAGGAAACGCTGAAGCCGTCTGGACTCAGATGTGTTTCGAGAAGCTCCCAGATGTTTCCAGTGGTGCAGAGTAACTAAGTACATTTACTCAAGTACCAGGTTGAAGTACTTTCTATTTTCTACAATTTGGAAGCAAATATTGTAGTTTTTACAAATACAAAATATTAATAATATGAATATAATGTACTTTTATGGACTAAGATACCCGGCAGTATAAAAAGTAATAACAATTATCTTTAACTTTACCAGCTGCTGTATTAAAATGATGAATGAATCACTCATTAGAACCCAGTGATGTAATATATCATCAGTACTTCACTAAAGTGAAAGATCTTCCACCTCTGGTTTGAGAAAAAATAACTTTCAGTTTGTTTTGTTTTGACAAAGACGAGCTGAGGAGGGTCGGGGGGGGGGGGGGGGGTTAGGGTTAGAGTTGCATGTGGAAATTGGGGGGTTACAGCATCCAAGGTTGAAGGAAAAAGCCTGTTGCCATCTGCTGTGTAGCGCAAACTAAATCCTAACAATTTCATTGGGATTATAGCAAGTGAGTAATCCAGCTTTCCTTTAGGACTAGAGGGGAGAGATTACCCTGAGGATTAGCTCGCTGCAGATAATAAACTTTATTAAAACGCAATCGGCTTTCGTGGGGCTTCTTCCCTCACACACTTGGAGGTGAGCGGGCAGCAGACCCTCAGGGAGGGTGACAGGGGTGGGACGGTCGGGTGAGGTGGATGAAAGAGAGTGAGTGTGAGTGTGTGAGTGTGTGTGTGAGAAATAAATGGATGAATGCATTGAAGATGAGGTTTTTGATGTCGCCCGGATTACAGCAAGCCCATCTGAAGGACGAGCGGCGCTTGATCTTGAACATTGGCTTAAATTCCCTTGACTCTTGCACCCTTCACCTCCACCCCCAACCTGTCACACACACACACACACACACACACACACACACACACACACACACACACACACACACACACACACACACAGTGATCTCATCCGAAACCCCACTTTATCTAAACCATGTTTCCAGCATCAGCAGTATGACAGGTTTTGATGGTGAATTAGTTGAGTTAAAGCAGTCGATTCCTCTAACAACACACACACACACACACACACACACACACACACACACACACACACACACACACACACACACACACACACACACAATAGGCTGATTAATAGCCCTACATTAAAGCGGAGGAGCATCAAGGCTGAGCAGCTGTGGGTCTGTGACTTAATCAAACTCTCAGATACTTTGAATTAGACCCTCAATGACACATTATGAGTGCCAGAATGGATTGAGAAAAGCACAGTTTGTCACGACGAAGCTTTTGCATGTTATTTATTCCTGTATCAAACATTATCCAATATATCACCTGACACATTTTAATATCAGGGTGGGCTGTGTGTGTGTGGGGGGGGGGTTTACTTGGGAAAGTGTCAAACTAAAGGAGGAGTTATGAGTTCTTCTCAAACTTTTTGTGTGTTTCGTCACTTTTTCTTTCTCTGACTGAACTCGTCGCGTGCTTAAATGTTAAGGATCTTGCACATAATGTCAAACACTTGTCTTTAGCTTTAAGTACTCTTCTCCACACATCTGATCTGTTAATCTGTTTAAATGTTTACCTGCGTTTGTTAT
Source organism: Cottoperca gobio (assembly GCF_900634415.1). Taxonomy (NCBI): domain Eukaryota; kingdom Metazoa; phylum Chordata; class Actinopteri; order Perciformes; family Bovichtidae; genus Cottoperca; species Cottoperca gobio. The sequence continues at coordinate 26,733,185 of NC_041358.1, forward strand.
AGGATTGGAGTCAGCACTGCTCCGTGCTGCTTACTCCTCACAAGCCCTTTATCAGGCGCGTGAGCTGCCGGCGTTCACACTAATGATGGTTAATGAGGAAGTTGGCAGCAAAGTAATATCTGTCTGCAGCTTCGCCAAGGCGGAGGTGAGGGTTCACACTGAGGACAGACGACTCAAATGATATCAAGACGCATGCAGAGCTGTTTGTGCATCTTCATCTGTCTGAGGAGAAGAATCAGCTTCATCAAGTCGAAATGAAGGATTTACATTTGAGTTTTCATGAAACATTACACGTGTAAACTGACTTATAATAATGCATAAGTGTGTGTGTGTGTGTGCGTGTGTGTGTGTGTGTGTGTGTGTGTGTGTGTGGAGGTGCACAGCTTTGCAGCGAGATCAACTAAACAGCAAGTTCTTATGGAGGAAAAACACATTCAATGATAGTATTTACACATGTTTTTGTATTCATCTCTTCAGTCACTGTTTCCTTTTTATTGTACAAAGAAAACTTTGCATATGACAATAAAACACTTTGACTGGAAATCATAAAGAGATGAGATACCACAAACTGATCAAATAAATCAGGGCAGTAACAAAAAATGAAGCAAAACTGTCAAACTAGTGACAGAACATTAAGTTTATGAAGTATGAAGATAAGAATTTAATCTAGTAAAAGGAGATAAATACATAAACAGTTTGCCCAACAACAACTTAAAGGTTATTTAGAAATTAAAAACAAATGATGCAAAGACAGCTGGTATAACGTGGAGCTAACTGAAGGCAGGAAAACATAGTTTCCAAGGTCAAGAACAAACTTTCAAGCCAACACGGACAGAAAGTGCCTCAAAGTTCCTTCTGCGATGAAGCTCATGTTAAAATGGAAAGCACTTTTATCTTGCAAGAAGCAACAGACATGTTGCAGCCAGATCACTTTCTTCAAAAACTTTCTTTGTGTGATTATTCCCTGCCAAACAGACGTTGTTATGAAAGCACAGACTGAAGGGTAAAACCCTCACCTTGCTGCCCTGTTGTTGTCTTCCATAAATTAGACAATGTGGGGTTTTATAGTCGCTCCTCTCCTGCATGCTCTCTGCCTCGATGTTTATTACCCCTCCGCTATCGATATTAAAATGCAGGAGGGGCCTGATGCATTTTTCTGTCATCTCTCTTTCTGACTTTAATAATACTATAAAGCTTCCTGCTGTGGACAGAGAGACAGAAAGGAGAGGGGGGGGGGGGGAATAAATTATGAAAAAGAGGTTAATATATGGTATTGGTATATATCACATCTAAACTAAGCCAGATCCCCTTTCAGTTTTAAACATTCAGCCTTTTAAAGGCAGGAGTCAAGTAGGGTCAGATCCATCTCATTTTACTGCCCGTTCCCTCCCCCTCTCACGTGCACGCTCATCTGCTGATCTCCCAAACGTCTCGGCTCTCGGCTGTGTGTGGGGAGGCTGTTTGTCCCGACGAGTCGCTTTGCTGCCAGTCCGCCTGTGTACCCAAGAGGAAGAAAAGTAATTAGAAATCTAGCTAAACTTTTTTGAAGAACAAATATTATACAAAAAAAAAACTACACATTTTTACAGCTTTTCCCGAACCAAACCTAATTTTATTTTATTTTATTTATTCGTATTTTTGTCATTATTTGTATTTTTTTTATCAAATGTATAACTAATAATTATTTATTATTATTATATAATTTTCTAGGTTTATATTTATTTTTTGTTATTATTATTATTATTATTATTATTATTATAATATACACTAACTTCTCTTTTTCTTTTTTTTCTGTAAGGGATCATAATTGAACAAATAAAGACACATTGGGAGTGTGTCTTTATTTGTGTCTTTATCTGACTTTATTTAGGATCACCATTAGCTGTTCTTCTCTGGGGTCACATCAAGACATTCAAACATCACATTCTTGACAATCCACAATATCAAGAAAACCAAATGAAATGTAGAAAATAAGAGAAAGTTCCAGTTTGTCCTACGTCACAGCTTTCGTTCAAGCATTGGTTTCAGTCACGGTAGTGTGTCATCATTGGTGTGTGTTGGCTGGGGTTCAGGTGTGTCGGTGTCTTACATGCTGCACCAGGCTGCATGCTTCCCTTCCACACTGCTCCTCGTTGAGCCTGTGCAGAAAACTGGATCTTATTGAGCTTTTATTTTGAAGCACTAGACCAGATGGGTGAGCAGTAATCGAGGTGGGATAAAACTGAAATCATATTTCTTGTTTAATTAATTGCTTGTCCTCCCATGTTGGTTTGTGCACCTGCAGTGTTTTAAACAACTGAAGGGGAATCTTTGATTCTAGCACAAACTGGAAGTCGCTGCTCATTATGCAGAATGAGTACTTTCACTTATTATATCACTGGGTTAGAATTATTCATGTGTTAGCGTGTACATCAAAGCTAAAGGTGTAAACGTGATTATCTTACACTGCAGGAGAGACATTCATGTATAAACAATATACACCTGCAAAGTACTACTACTACTAATACTACTACTATTAATACTACTAATACTACTACTATTAATACTACTACTATTAATACTACTAATACTACTACTATTACTACTACTATTAATACTACTAATACTACTACTATAATACTACTACTATTAATACTACTAATACTACTACTATTAATACTACTAATACTACTACTAGACGAGGAAGACGAAGACGACGAAGACGACGACGAGGAAGACGACGAGAGAGACGACGACGAGGAAGACGACGAAGAGACGACGAGGAAGACGACGAAGACGACGACGAGGAAGACGACGGAAGACGACGAAGACGACGACGAGGAAGACGACGAAGAAGACGACGACGGAGAAGACGAAGACGACGACGAGGAAGACGACGAAGAGACGAAGACGACGACGAGGAAGACGACGACGAAGAGACGACGACGAGGAAGACGACGAAGAGACGACGAAGACGACGAAGACGACGACGACGACGAGAGAAGACGACGAAGACGACGACGAGGAAGACGACGAAGACGACGACGAAGACGACGAAGACGAGAGACGACGACGAGGAAGACGACGAAGACGACGACGACGACGAAGACGACGACGAGGAAGACGACGAAGACGACGACGAGGAAGACGAAGACGACGAAGACGACGACGAGGAAGAGAAGACAAGACGACGAGACTACTACTATTAATACTACTACTACTAATACTACTAATACTACTACTATTAATACTAATACTAATACTAATACTACTACTAATACTACTAATACTACTACTACTACTACTACTACTACTACTACTAATACTACTACTACTAATACTACTATTAATACTACTAATACTACTAATACTACTACTATTAATACTACTAATACTACTACTATTAATACTACTAATACTACTACTATTAATACTAATACTAATACTACTAATACTACTACTATTACTACTAATACTACTAATACTTAATACTACTAATACTACTAATACTACTACTACTAATAACTACTACTACTACTACTACTATTAATACTAATACTACTAATACTACTACTATTAATACTAATACTACTAATACTACTACTATTAATACTACTACTACTACTACTACTATTAATACTAATAATAATAATAATAATAATAATACTATTAATACTATGACTATTACTAATACTAATACTATTAATACTTCTAATACTACTACAACTAATACTAATACTACTCAGTGGTGGAAAGTAACAAAGTACATTTACTCAAGTATCGTACTTAGGTACAATTTTGAGGGTACTTGTACTTCTCTTGGGTATATCCATTTTGTACTACTTTATACTTCTACTCCACTATATCTCAGAGTGAAATATTATCTCTCTCTCTCTCTCTCTCTATATATATATATATATATATATATATATATATATATATATATATATATATAGATGAAAATTATAATAATCTTTTGGGATTTGAAGTTTACCATCATTAAAAACTCTGAAAGAGGTCAATTTACATATTGATGACTTTTAATTTTGCTACTTTAAGTACATTTAGCTGGTAATACTCTTGCACCTTTACTCAAATGCAGGACTTGTACTTGTAACAGAGTATTTCCACAGTGTGGTACTGTTACCACAGTACTTCTTCCACCTCTACTACTATAATATTATAAGAATGATATCATTGGAAATGTAATGCCTTTGCAAGCTTCACTATTATGTCTTTAGAAGGAATGAAACACCTTTCTGGGGTTATTTTTAAAACCTCCATCAAGTCTTTCCCCAGCTATGCTTTGCTACAACTTATTCGAGTCAAACGAGGCTATTAGCGGCTCGTCTTAGCACGAGAGGGTCAGGTTCAATCAGGGAATTGGAAAATATCATTTCTGACGGGAATAGATTTGGTTTGTTCAACCAATCTCTTCTACTAATTACCCAAATGGACAGGAGCTGTCAGGAGACAATAACTATTCCCTAATAGAATTTGCCCCCCAAGTGCAATTTAATTTTCTCCTCCGTGCTCTCTCCTAAGGTTTCCTCTCCCTCTCTCTGTTGCTCTCCTGCTTTCGGACCAAATGCTCAGGGACTCGGTGCCATCGCTGCCTGATGTTCTGTCAGTGGATGCCGGGGAGAGTGAGGACTGGCTGCTCCTGTTTCTCTGCAAGCGTCGGCTAATTCCTGCAGAGAAAACCCCTCCAGGACAAGAGGAGGAGGAGGAGGAGGAGAGACCTGCGGTGATTCGGTAGGTCTGCACGCTGCTGTTATATATTCATCTTGCAAGCGTAGAGCATATACAAAATATGCATCTTCCCTGAAGTGAAGTCACTGAGATATAATGCATTTAGTGTGTATTGATCATTTGTAAGTGTTTGTGTCATTTGCACACAAAAATGAACGTGCGATGTTGTTATGTGCATCTGCTCATTTGATATTCAAGTGTGTGCACGTGATTGACCTCTGTAAAATTGGAAATAATGTTGAGCAGATTAATGCATACATCCTGAATTTACATACGTAAAAAAAAAAAAGGATAAATGCAATACATTAAATATGTGATGTTGTGGCTCCTGGTGAAGCAGGCCTGACACACAGCTGTACTATTCTCCACACAAGCCTGCTCCTCCTGCATGTGTTTCTGTATTTCTGACTCCCAGTAAGAGAGATCTGTGAATCCAAGTTGTCAATGATCTCGTCCACTGAAATATTAGATCTAATTAGAGGTGGCTGGGTCACAGCGGTGCAAAGGAGTCGCCCTCTGCTTGAATTATTGCCCGAGAGCTGCTTCCTCTACTGTTTTTTTCCCCCTCTTACAGTAGCACCTTCATATCAGTCATTTCACCTATCTCAGAAAGTGCATTATTCTAATCATTTCACCATTATTCTTGCTTTCCTTTCTTGGGTTTAAGTGCATTGTTTAAGGATAAAAAAACAGTATTTGGTATTAGATTAAATGTGATTTATTGGTGAGGGGCAGGAAACAATTGGAGGTCTTTAAAAATATATATTTTTGCAGCCTATTTTTCCCCATCCATCACTTCTTTTAAATGTCATCTTTTGCAGTATAAATATTTCTTCATAGATCCAGATGTGGATTATTTGTGGATTTATTTTGCCATCTCATTTAACGGTGAAAAAACGTCATTTAGTGTCCCACTAAACCAGATGTGCGCGCTCACATCTTCTCTCTTTCTGCATTTTGCATCCGTCAATTATTCTAATTGTGTTGCCCTTTGCTGACAGGTTAAGAGCATTTTTATCTGCATTGTTTTCCAGGGGCAGCTAAAGGGGTCTCGATACCAACAATCAGAGTAATTGAATAGTTGAATAAATTGAATGATCTTGAGGGGAAAAGTGTATAATGAAAATAAAGTAAGAGCAGATGATTCCTTTGCCACACATGAGTGTATGTATGGAGGGAGGGGGGCACCTGGTCTGAGAGACTGCAGCTTAAAATATGTTGCATAGAATTCCTGTAATATCCAAGCCTTTTTTTTTTTTTTTTTTAATCAGCTTGATGTGCGTTTTCATTTTACTAAATTACATTTGAAGCAGTAACCACACAAGAGAACGGCTTAAGGGATTGTGGCTCCTCCGGTATATAAACGGTGTGTGACAATAGAATAAACAGACGGTATAGATGCGAGGATACATCAGTATAATGTCACAGACAAATTCTTTCTTGTTTGAATTGGACATAAGCGAAATCTGATTTATTTTTCGCACAGCAGAGTTTCCAATTCGACACTCATTTTGAGTATTTTGCACGCGCACTTTCTGCACGCTGCGTATTGTTCATTGATGATTAAGCCACACGTGAAAAAGAAATTCATTTTAAATGTTACCTAAAATGTTCTGAGGTAAAAAAAAATCTAGAGCCTCTGTTTATTATTATTATTATTATTACTATTCTTATTATTAATTATTCTTATTGTTGTTGTTGTTATTATTAGGCCTAGTTTTGATTGTGGTATATAATTGGGTTGAATCGATACAATGATAATTATAAAACAAAAAATGTGCCTTTATTAGAGCCAACAGCCGAAGACATCATTATGAGTGGACGACATTATTATAACATTTAAAGTGCTGAGAAATCACTGAAATTAAATCACAGTATGATTCATTTGAATACAATCATATAAAATGCAACCTTATTTCTTATTTGAAATAAACTCAGTGGTGTTATTGTAAAGTGTGTGTGTGTGTGTGTGTGTGTGTGTGTGTGTGTGTGTGTGTGTGTGTGTGTGTGTGTGTGTGTGTGTGTGTGTGGGGCGGATGTGGCGTGGATGTGGCGTGAGCTGCACGTGCACCTGCAGACGGACGTCTCTGTTTGCAGCAGGCGGACCGGCAGAAAAGCGACACTCGGTGCTTTTCTTTTCACGCTTGAAGTAAATTGGAAGCGAAGATTGAGTTCATCTAGCTTGAACTAGCGGCCCTCCGGGGGGAATATCTTATCCGGGAGAGCAGTCTCAGACGATGGGGTTTGAAATGAAGAGTGTCAGGAGGCCTGCGCGCGGACTCCTAATCCCACCTGTCACTGAGGGAGATCCGGCTGCTGCACGAGCCACACTGCCGGTAAACAGCATGCAGGTGGAGGTGTATTTGACTCAGACATGTGTCCTGTAATAAACGTGCTGTGGTTTTCTCCCATAGCTGTTAGTGGCAGCTCAGTGAGCCACAGTGAAGCCACATTTAAACTGATCTAAGAGGGCTGTTTTTAACTGAATTAATAGTGTTTGGTGAAATAGTATTGGTTTTATTTCAGTTTGCTTTAACTTTTTATATTTACAACCACATTTTAGCATAGCTACGTCATCCAGCGCAATGAAAATGAAGATAATAATAATTTAATTTGGTGATATAGTTCAGTGCATCACCATCCCGCTTGCTGATTATCTATAAAACTTCCATTTTGGGTTGAATCTTGTCCAAATAATCTGGTGCATGTTGACGGTCAACACTGTCGTGCTCGTCAAAGACAACTCTCATTCTTTTCTTAATAAATTGTCTTATTGGTAAATCCTAAAATAAAACAGTTCCTCATTTTCTTGGCTGCATGCACGGGACCCTCCTCCTCCTCCTCCTGCTGGTCCGGGGCCCCTCCAGGAGCCACTGCAGTGAGCTATTTATGGTCTCCACAGGAACAAGGTCCCGCCTCTCCTGAGACATTTTCATATACCGTGTTAGACGCCTCTCCTCCTCTGCTTGTACACCTATGGAGGATGCTTTCCGCCCCGGGGGCCTCCTCTTCCTGCGCTCCTATTGGCCCCCGGCGCGCCTCTGCCGCGCTGACGTCAGGCCCCGCCGCCCCTGCAGCGCTGAATGGACCGAGCAGCCTGTCTGATTCACTCCAAAAACAGCTCGGCACGGCACGGCACGGACATCAACCCCGGGAACCTAATAACAGGGATAGATTCTTGTCGGGACAGCGAGGAGACCCCCCCCCCCCTGCAGAGAGGAGAGCGGCCTCAGCAGCATCATACTTTTTTTTTTCTCCAGAAGACAGGACGGGGGAGTGCGCCCACCGTGTTGCGGGTGTATGTGCGTGCGTTTGTCTCCCGGTTTGGATCACGATGATGCAAAGTGCGGCGGTCCTACCGACAGAGAGTCCTGTAAAGAGTTTACCGGAGATTCTCGGAGTGCCACTGCAACGTAAGACATTTTTTGTACCCTCCTTATCAATCTGGAAGACGAGTGGCGAGTGCAACCTGTGCTGCGGGGTTTTGCTGTAGGGAGCGGGGGTTTAGTTACAGGAACTCGGCCGAGGAGGAGGAGAGCAGGCTGGACCTCTCTGTCTTAGACTGTCACGTACAGGCCAATGATGTGTCATGCTGCTTATATTTCAACGAGCATAGATGTCTTAAATAATACTGATCATTGGCCTCAAAGCCAAGCAATGCACATCTTGTACATCCACTTAATGTGCAGCCTCACTACGCTTGCACTCTGGAGGAGGATGCCACATATAGAGCAAAGGATGGCACTTTATTCATCTTAAAAAGATCATTTCTGTTATTTAAAGCAACAGTATTTAAATTTCCAGTTTGGCTTCAAACTTTGCTGCATCCCCCGTCATCACAGTGAAGCTGTTAATGTGTAAACGAGCCTGCATGGTCAAGAGATCAGACGCAGTTGTCATCACCCATCAGACAAATACACACTGACTGTGATTGGCACTCATTACTGGGTCAAATAAATACTTTATTTGGTCGTTTACGTGTCTGATGCGAGGCTTGGATATCAGTTTCTTGTGCTTTTCAATTAAGGATGGTTGAAAGCAGAAGTTCGTTTGTGCAACTATTTATTCAGGATACGGGCAAATATTTAATATTTTATTTTTCAGCATTGTATTGCATCAAAGGCGAGAATTACCTTACATCTGTTCGTCCGGGCGTGTTAATCTGTCCCAGGCCCTTTATAATCTGATCGTGCAATCAACACAGAAGTGCAATGGGATACAGCTCTCCTCCTCTGACCTAATTATTTAAAGACGAGCTATTCAAATGTGCAGATGGACCTTCTCTAATAGGCTACCTCCAAAAACCCAAACAATAAAATAGGATAATGCAGTGAGATAATTACTGGATGGCTGCTTGGTTTCAAAACAATGATACTAAATGATAACAATGTTTGGACAAAATTGTTTCTAATAAAGACAAAAAGACAAATAAATAATAATCTTTAAAAATAAATTCCTTCCTGTAGCTTTAAATATTTAAGGTAAATTCTAACACACATTTGGCTTCCAAATAATAAATAAATCACAAAGAAATAGTATTTTCTTTGTACCACATTACTGTCATTTGTTTAGTTAAAATAGAATGAAATTCAAACACAAATAAATAGAAATAGAATAACTAATTAGTGTCGTTTTAGAGTTCCTCGCAGCCTGTTCAGCAAAGTATTAAAACCTGACCAAAGGAAAGAAAGAGACTATGGTGGTCGGCTTATGCTCTTTAATTTTATAAATCGAGGCAGATTAAAAGATTGGATAAAGATCCTGCCACTCAGCCCCCTGCAGTGTGCCAGCGTGCATCCTAGATTTAAAAACGGGATTGTTCCTGGAATAAAAGCAACAGATAATTTATCTAAACATTTATTTTATAACATGGACAGAGAGCTCTGCTGACTCAGGGCAATTACACCCAAACCTTAACCTGCAGGCTATTAGTCTGGGATATAAAGTGTTTACCTCACGTTTAATTACCACAAATCATTTGACAATTGAAAGTATGAGAGGCTGCCAAAATGCACTTATTCTTATATATATATATATATTTTTATAAACACACCCTGTTAAAGCAGTTTGGCTGCTGGACTTTTCTGAAAATGCGTTTCACTTCCTGTGTGAAGTGACGGAGGTGATGAGACTGAATTGAAAGAGTGAAGAGTGGTGGCAACAGATACCAAGACCTCTCTCTCTCTCTCTCTCTCTCTCTCTCACACACACACACACACACACACACACACACACACACACACACACACACACACACACACACACACACACACACACACACACACACACACACTCATGTCGTTGCCAAGATTGTGCTGCTTTCCTTTCAGCACCACTTCTCTCGGTCAGCTTCATCCACCCACCACTTATTTCTAGATATTTAAAATGCCTCTAATTTCTCTTTATTTAAACAAATAAAAATAAAAAGTCAAGGCACATAATTCTATTTAAGCCTTTTAAAATAAGTTCTTCTATGATCCTTGTACGAATTGACTCACTATGGAGGTAAAACAAAGCCACTCCAGCCTATAATAGTCTCTCTGTGCAGGAATGTTGCTCTATATTTATCGCGTGCATCGCATTGCTTTGCTGGGTTTTATGCTGCAAGATGAAACCACATACGCTGAATATCTTCCTGCAAGTTATACATTTATATTTATTCTTCTTTAGAAAAACCTGAACTAATCAAAAATATGAATTTTCACTGAACTATATTTAAACATATTTAATGTTAGTCATAAATGTCTCAAATTAAAGCTGCAACAAATCTAAACATATCCTACAGCTTTGAGATTTGAGCGTGCATTTCTAAAAATAAATAAAATGTGCGTGTCCACGTTGTGTGTGCAGGCTGCCTCGACCTCCATGTTGCATAACCCGGGAGCTTTGTTTGTTGCAGACTGTGTGCTGTGATGAGATTAAGCATAAAGCATCTTGATCTTCAGACGGTTATTGTGAGATGATGTTTTGTCTTGACAGTGAACAGCATCGCTGCCGCAGCTCGTGTGTGTGTGTGTGTGTGTGTGTGTGTGTGTGTGTGTGTGTGTGTGTGTGTGTGTGTGTGTGTGTGTGTGTGTGTGTGTGTGGATCAGTCTCCAGGGTGTGTGTGTGGGGAAGATGAGGGGGGAATCGATCGGCGACTGGGATCATTGGTATGCAGATTCAGCAGATAGCATTATGATGAGCAGGTGCCATTAATCAGAAAGCAGAACACAGATGTGAGTGAGATGGAGCAGAAGACCCTCCATCACTGCAGCCCATCTGTAACCAGAGCGACATCAGACCAGACTCAACTTAAAGCACTTTTTAGAAAGATGTATTACTAATTCTGCGGATGTTTCTGCCACGATGTTCCAAAACACGCGGTGCCATGATTCCTTTGAGACGTTTCTTGCAGCAACTGAAACATGCACAACGAAGGTGATCTGTGAACATTTAGTCTGCAAGATGTAAACATGAATTATTAAGTCAGCTATAGATCAGAAAGGTTCACTATATACTAATAATACCTACTATAACTATATACTATAATACCTTTCAGAACGTTTATTTTCTTGTTTTTCCGATCACGCAGAAGATAACTGGCAAATCTCCTGATGTGCAGAAGGACGAGGTTTGAAACTGCAACAGATTTCGCATATCATTGTCAGCATCATCATGAGTTCAGCATCATCATGATGTTCAGCATCATCATGATGTTCAGCATTATCATGATGTTCAGCATCATATGATGTTCAGCATTCATGATGTTCAGCATCATCATGACATCATTTTAATAAAAGTAAACTAAATAAGATCTGTAATAAATGCAAAACGTCCGTCGATCAAGGAAGAAATGATCAAACAAACATGTGTATGTGGGGTGTGTGTGTGCGTGCGTGCGTTGTGGGTGTGGTGGGGAAGCCCCCCCCCCCGTGTTAAAAGGATCTGCAGACTGGGGCCAGCCCTAATTGAATCCTGGTCTCCTCTCTGAGCAGGGAGGGGTAACCTTGCCTCTCAGCGTGTGAGCACTGCCACCCACGGTCAAATTAGCCTGACGCCAAACTCCCCGTCCTTCACACCTCCTGGGAGTGTCCTTCAGGTGCCCGGGGTGACCCCCCCCCCCCCCCCCCATCCCCCTCACACCCATAGCTGCCATCAGTAACATCACAGTTTGGGGGAAATCCTGAATGATTTCCAGAGATGACGGGATTATAGATATTCATCGTGAGGCTGAAGGCTCGTACAGATTCTGCACGTTCTGCGTCCCACCATAGAGGGTCCGCTATCATCTGGTGTTCCACACTCTGCGTTCCCAACATAGAGGGTCCGCATCACTGGTGTTCCACGCTCTGCGTCCCACCATAGAGGGTCCGCATCATCTGGTGTTCCACACTCTGCGTCCCAACATAGAGGGTCCGCATCATCTGGTGTTCCACACTCTGCGTCCCACCATAGAGGGTCCGCATCATCTGGTGTTCCACGTTCTGCGTCCCACCATAGAGGGTCCGCATCATCTGGTGTTCCACACTCTGCGTCCCACCATAGAGGGTCCGCATCATCTGGTGTTCCACACTCTGCGTCCCACCATAGAGGGTCCGCATCATCTGGTGTTCCACACTCTGCGTCCCACATAGAGGTCCGATCATTACGTTTGTTATCTCCTTCTAATCGTAAAAACAAGCTGGAGGAGCTGACGCCACCGACTGGAGGGGAGTGTGGATCCAAACAGGAGCGTGTGCAGTCGCTTGCTAACGTGCAGTCAGCGGATTTTGGGCAGCGAGCGGCGGACATGGCAGATGAAGACATTTTGCGTCACATGGACCAAAGCGGACACGGAAAGTAACAATTGGCCTTAAAAGTGAGAAACACTTCAGCAAAGTCCTGAAGCAGCTGGATGGGCCTGGTCACGCCACACTAAAGGAGCTCCTGTTTTTCTCTAAATCTCCATTCTCTCCAACCGTCCCCCCCCCTCCCCGTGTCGCTGGGCTCGCTCGTTCCCGCGGGACACCTTAGCCTCCATTAAAGCCATCAGAGAGGAGGATGAGGTTGAGACTGGAATTAACATCGCCAGAGAACCCCGTCTGTCCTGCTGCGGCTCATCGATGATGTTTAAAAAGAAAATATGAAATAAATAAATACATAAAAGAGTGTAATATGAAAATCAATGGCCAGGCAGCGGGGGCTGCGGTGAGGCATTTGGAGTGAGGGACTCATAAAGTGAGTAATGCGGGAGACTGAGGAAGGCAAAACACTTACTTTGTTTATTCTCTCTCCTCACCCCCGTCCCCTCCCTCGCTGTCTGTATCCCGCTCTCACTCTCTCACTCCCCCCCCCCCCCCTCCCTCTCTGTCTGAAACGGTCGAGGACAGCTTAATGCTCCTGACAATTTATGTGGACGGTTAAGAACGATGGAAATCAAATAGTTGAGTGTAGGCAAGGCCCAGTGAGTGGCCAATAAGAAAGAAACAAAAGTGATGATGGCAAAGGGACGGTTACCTTGTGGAACGGCTCTTTAGGCCGCACTATTACTGTCAAGTCGCTGGCTCTCTTCTGAGTGCTCTATTATAGATTATAAACTGTATCTGTGTCCGATAGGCCCTTTTAACACAGGTTCTCTCATCGAGTCCAGCTAATGTGCAGCGAGCGCTAAATGTGAACGCTGTGAGAGCAGTTACAGTGAGGCGTCTTTTATGTGTGTTTTATATGTTACAGGGAGTGTTCCGATTCCTTTACTTTGAAGGGGAAACCTCCCCGAGTGTGCCCCCATCCCCCCCCGGAACATGCAGTACCGCAATCGACCTGCCACCAACACACACACACACACACATGGCAACCTGTGATGTATTGAGGACTTTGTGTCTGTCTCTCACAATGATGATGATTCTAAAGAGAGACAGAGAGGACGAGGAGACGAGGAGACGAGGAGACGAGGAGACGAGGAGACGGGAGGACGGGAAACTTTTACTGTGAAAATAAAAAGGGGGATGCTCTGCCATACGGAGGACAAAACATATCAACTTATGTTATTTTTACAGCACACACACACGCACACACACACACACACACGCACACACACAGTCACAGATGTTTACAGCCGGGGCCAAGAGAAAGACCATGATGCACATAAATACATACAGCTATAATTAAAGTGTAAGGGGTTTAAGCCTTAATCTGCAGCGAGCGCTAATCTGCAGTTAGTTGTTCACCAAGCACGCGCACACACACACACACACACACACACACACACACACACACACACACACAAAAGTATGAATGAGTGGTAGATAATTCACAAAAGTGCAGTGAGACTGGAAGCAGAAAGAGAGCTTGTTGCCTTTACACCTGCATGTTTGTGAGGCGACATTTTGCCAGCGTGCGCGCGGCGGACATGCTTCCTGCATGTTCCTGTGAGGGGTCAGCGGCCTGTCCTCTCAGCGTTCCCTAATGCCCCTTCAGGACGCAGGCTTGATGGAATCACAGGAAATTGGATTGTCTTCCATTTGCTTTGGAAGCAGCCTGGAAAAGACACACCCTCCCCCCCTCATCGCACTACTCTCCCCCAATACCTGCATTTAGCTACCCTCCCCTCCTCCCTCTCCCTCTCCCTCTCTCTCTCTCTCTGGAGCACCCCTGTTCCCATCCCATTACGGAGGCATGTCGCACCGAACCTCTGCTTTTACATGTCATCCAAAGTTTCCCCTTGCGGTGCAGAAATGCTGGGCTGGATGTCAGCAGAGTGCTCAATAAAGCCGCTGCTTGCACAATACCAGCAGCAGCAGCAGCAGCAGAGATCCAGCACTGTGTAGTGCATCACCCTAATGGGGTGGAGCAATATGCTTAGGAGCAGCATGGATAGGGATTGATCTATTAGTACAATTGCCGTTTTGCTGAATTTAAGTCACACCGATCTATCATTTCTAGCGAAACGATCTGAAGCAAGATGGATGGAAGAGAAAGGATGTCGGAAGATATGAGCACACGCTCTCATTTCTGCACAGAATAATACTGTCACTAGTCCAAAATTAGTCTAAAGAAAGAGAAAACTGAGACAAATGGATTGTGTGTTGTGTGTCAGGGTGTCCTAACAGAGTGAAGGGATGACCGCCCAGGAGCAGACCGACTCTACATGAACCTGCACAGACACGAGCGCCAAACAAGGCAGATTTGAGTGTTTGAATGTGTTACAAGATAAAGTCTGTGGATATGGACTATGGTCACGTTTATGCACCGCGAAGGGATGTTAACCCTACAACAGTAGGAAATGTCTGGAGTTAATGTAACCAACGCCACACACAACTAGCCACTCTGAGAACTCTGCTATGAAGTCGGCATTAAAAACTAAAATGACGTTGCAGCAGCCACGCCTCATTCAGGCCCGGGGGAGTTTAGAGAAATGACAGCCCGACCCGACGCAGGCAGAGAATCCACCTCTACGATCAAAGAAAACATTTTCTGTAACTCAGTTTATCTGCAGAGGGACACAAAGGGACTGTCACAGATGTTTATGTCTGGAAAGCGGTTTAACTTGTTTTCTCCGTCGGTCTTCCTTCACGGAATACGAACATTCAACTCAAGACGTTTACAGCAGCATCAAGTGCAGAGATCAGCGACATGTCTGAGGCGGACACTGAACTCAGTCAGGGACACTGAACTCAGTCAGGGACACTGATCTCAGTCAGGGACACTGATCTCAGTCAGGGACACTGATCTCAGTCAGGGACACTGAACTCAGTCAGGGACACTGATCTCAGTCAGGGACACTGATCTCAGTCAGGGACACTGATCTCAGTCAGGGACACTGAACTCAGTCAGGGACACTGATCTCAGTCAGGGACACTGATCTCAGTCAGGGACACTGATCTCAGTCAGGGACACTGACAGACACAGAAGTCCTTTGAGTTGATCTCTGCTTGAACACCAGGTTTCAGTCGCTCTGTGTCCGAGCCAGAGGAGAGATGCAGGGTCGAGGTTAAAGGTCGGTCAAATCCACCGCCAGCTGTGGAGACTTCTGCAGCACGTGAGGCTGTGTGTGTGTGTGTGTGTGTTATATGTTAATCGAGCCCATTCTCCTTCTCAAGCGCAATCTTTTTAATATCTATAAATAACAAGGTGTCATCCTCAACGGCTTCATCCGTCGTGTTTGGTCTGAAAATAAAAATGCAACTTAAAAAGATTTAACGTCAGTAAATCATCACTACAGTCATTCTCTTAGACATTAGTGGAATTAATGTAAACAAACAAGACGTTAGCCAAGATGATTGGCCGACATCAGACGTGACAAAACAAGTGAGCAGAACAACGCGTTCAGAGGAGGATCTGCGAGAGCGAAACCAAAACTAACACGACCTCCTTGTGGAGTTTACTGCACATGTCCGTCCACAATGTCCCCACTTCATCATTTTACACACGCGCGTGTGAAACCGTCATCATTAACATATGAATTCTTGAGTTATGGCTGAAACGTGTTTTGTGAGGTTACAGTGACCTTTGACCCCCAACATCTAATCCTGAGATATCACCTTCACAGGAAGAGGACGGACGGACGGACGGACGACACCAAAGCACAACACAATCACTTCCAACATGTTTCTGAAGCTGAATACAAAAGTCCTGAGCTGCAATTCCTCTAATGGCCACTAGCTGTATTTAACAGCGGGTCCGTGACCCCTAGGGGTCCTGAGAGTTACTGCAGGGGGGGCCTGATGATACACATTACAGTAAAATGAATCCAACATGTTCGTAAAGATAAATCTGCCGCAGAAAAGAGGAAAAACATTTAATTACAGAGCATCTGTTACTCACGAGTCCTCGTCACGTGAGCTCGCTGACACTGTGTGGCACCAATCCTCCAGCTGCAGCTACTAATAATAATTCACTTTAATAGTTTAGTATTGTTTACATCATAAAAAGCTACGTTATACTTTAAGCCGCCGTACTCGTGACTGGATCATTCTTTCTCTTTTTTCCCCGTCTCATCATTGTGTCTCAGTAAAGCTTCTCTCTTACTCCCTGTCTCTCTCCGCCTCCCCCTTTTCTCCCCCCTTCTGCCCCTGACAGCAACATTAAACAAGTGGGGAAAAATGGACAAGCAATTATGATTTATGATCAATGCATGCAGCAGCTGCTGACTTTTATAATGACAGTGGTCAGGGGGGAGGGAGGGAGTGTGTGTGTGTGTGTGTGTGTGTGGATCAGTCTCCAGGGTGTGTGTGTGGGGAAGATGAGGGGGGAATCGATCGGCGACTGGGATCATTGGTATGCAGATTCCAGCAGATAGCATTATGATGAGCAGGTGCCATTAATCAGAAAGCAGAACACAGATGTGAGTGAGATGGAGCAGAAGACCCTCCATCACTGCAGCCCATCTGTAACCAGAGCGACATCAGACCAGACTCAACTTAAAGCACTTTTTAGAAAGATGTATTACTAATTCTGCGGATGTTTCTGCTCACGATGTTCCAAAACACGCGGTGCCATGATTCCTTTTGAGACGTTTCTTGCAGCAACTTGAAACATGCACAACGAAGGTGATCTGTGAACATTTAGTCTGCAAGATGTAAACATGAATTATTAAGTCAGCTATAGATCAGAAAGGATTCACTATATACTAATAATACCTACTATAACTATATATACTATAATACCTTTCAGAACGTTATTTTTCTTGTTTTTCCGATCACGCAGAAGATAACTGGCAAATCTCCTGATGTGCAGAAGGACGAGGTTTGAAACCTGCATCATCATGATGTTCAGCATCATCATGATGTTCAGCATCATCATGATGTTCAGCATCATCATGATGTTCAGCATCATCATGATGTTCAGCATCATCATGATGTTCAGCATCATCATGATGTTCAGCATCATCATGATGTTCAGCATCATCATGACATCATTTTAATAAAAGTAAACTAAATAAGATCTGTAATAAATGCAAAACCGTCCGTCGATCAAGGAAGAAATGATCAAACAAACATGTGTATTGTGTGTGTGTGTGTGCGTGCGTGCGTGTGTGTGTGTGTGGGGAAGCCCCCCCCCCCCCCGTGTTAAAAGGATCTGCAGACTGGGGCCAGCCCTAATTGAATCCTGGTCTCCTCTCTGAGCAGGGAGGGGTAACCTTGCCTCTCAGCGTGTGAGCACTGCCACCCACGGTCAAATTAGCCTGACGCCAAACTCCCCGTCCTTCACACCTCCTGGGAGTGTCCTTCAGGTGCCCGGGTGACCCCCCCCCCCCCCCCCCCATCCCCCTCACACCCATAGCTGCCATCAGTAACATCACAGTTTGGGGGGAAATCCTGAATGATTTCCAGAGATGACGGGATTATAGATATTCATCGTGAGGCCTGAAGGCTCGTACAGATTCTGCACGTTCTGCGTCCCACCATAGAGGGTCCGCATCATCTGGTGTTCCACACTCTGCGTCCCAACATAGAGGGTCCGCATCATCTGGTGTTCCACGCTCTGCGTCCCACCATAGAGGGTCCGCATCATCTGGTGTTCCACACTCTGCGTCCCAACATAGAGGGTCCGCATCATCTGGTGTTCCACACTCTGCGTCCCACCATAGAGGGTCCGCATCATCTGGTGTTCCACGTTCTGCGTCCCACCATAGAGGGTCCGCATCATCTGGTGTTCCACACTCTGCGTCCCACCATAGAGGGTCCGCATCATCTGGTGTTCCACACTCTGCGTCCCACCATAGAGGGTCCGCATCATCTGGTGTTCCACACTCTGCGTCCCACCATAGAGGGTCCGCATCATTACGTTTGTTATCTCCTTCTAATCGTAAAACAAGCTGGAGGAGCTGACGCCACCGACTGGAGGGGAGTGTGGATCCAAACAGGAGCGTGTGCAGTCGCTTGCTAAGCGTGCAGTCAGCGGATTTTGGGCAGCGAGCGGCGGACATGGCAGATGACGACATTTTGCGTCACATGGACCAAAGCGGACACGGAAAGTAACAATTGGCCTTAAAAGTGAGAAACACTTCAGCAAAGTCCTGAAGCAGCTGGAGTGGCCTGGTCACGCCACACTAAAGGAGCCTCTGTTTTTCTCTAAATCTCCATTCTCTCCAACCCTGTCCCCCCCCCTCCCCGTGTCGCTGGGCTCGCTCGTTCCCGCGGGACACCTTAGCCTCCATTAAAGCCATCAGAGAGGAGGATGAGGTTGAGACTGAGAATTAACATCGCCAGAGAACCCCGTCTGTCCTGCTGCGGCTCATCGATGATGTTTAAAAAGAAATATATGAAATAAATAAATACATAAAAGAGTGTAATATGAAAATCAATGGCCAGGCAGCGGGGGCTGCGGCTGAGGCATTTGGAGTGAGGGACTCATAAAGCTGAGTACTGCGGGAGACTGATGGAAGGCAAAACACTTACTTTGTTTATTCTCTCTCCTCACCCCCGTCCCCTCCCTCGCTGTCTGTATCCCGCTCTCACTCTCTCACTCCCCCCCCCCCCCTCCCTCCTCTGTCTGAAACGGTCGAGGACAGCTTTAATGCTCCTGACAATTTATGTGGACGGTTAAGAACGATGGAAATCAAATAGTTGAGTGTAGGCAAGGCCCAGTGAGTGGCCAATAAGAAAGAAACAACAGCTGATGATGGCAAAGAGGACGGTTACCTGCTGGAACGGCTCTTTAGGCCGCACTATTACTGTCAAGTCGCTGGCTCTCTTCTGAGTGCTCATATTATAGATTCATAACTGTATCTGTGTCCGATAGGCCCTTTTAACACAGCGTTCATCTCATCGAGTCCAGCTAATGTGCAGCGAGCGCTAAATGTGAACGCTGTGAGAGCAGTTACAGTGAGGCGTCTTTTATGTGTGTGTTTTATATGTTACAGGGAGTGTTCCGATTCCTTTACTTTGAAGGGGAAACCTCCCCAGAGTCGTGCCCCCATCCCCCGCCCCGGAACATGCAGTACCGCACTCGACCTGCCACACACACACACACACACACACACACACACACACACACACACACACACACACACACACACACACACACACACACACGGCAGAAGATAGGATTAAAACATAAAACTATTTTAATTTTACTATATTTATTATCCAACACCTGGATAATCCGACGCTTTATTTTACCCAGATCCGCACTCAGAAATGAAATTAAGACAAAATACCAGCTGCGAATCCTCGTTATTTTGCGATCCACGGTCCAGAACTACCTTCGCAAAGAGGCGCCATATTATTCTCACAAGCCAATCAGAGCAGACTGGGCTATTTTGGGAGGCGGGCTTAAAGAGACAAGCGGTACAACGTATTGTATTGCAGTGTTTACACATTAAAGCATGTAAACAAGTGCAAACACATCCCCTTTAGGAGACTAGTACCCACTGGAGGCAGGCAGACACTCACACACACATGCAGGAGCAATAAATAACACTTGGACCTATTATAAAGAGGAAGCAAGGAAGGGCTTCCCTAAATATGTGCATTAATGTAGACATTCAGCTGTGGGAGTGTCAGAGTCCACTATTAATATGTTGCAGAGACATGAGAGTGTGAAGGTGCTCACTGACGCTCGGACACCCTGCCTGCACCCACGCCCGGATACATAACATTTACATGCTGCAGACACGTCATGCATGTACACATCATACACACCATGTATGTACACACCATGTATGTACACATCATACATGTACACACCATGCATGTACACATCATACATGTACACACATGCATGTACAAACCATGCATGTACACATCATACATGTACACATCATACATGTACACACCTTGCATGTACACATCATACATGTACATATCATGCATGTACACACCATGCATGTACACATCATACATGTACACACCTTGCATGTACACATCATACATGTACACATCATACATGTACATATCATACATGTACACATCATACATGTACACATCATACATGTACATATCATACATGTACACACCATGCATGTACACACCATGCATGTACACACCATGCATGTACACATCATACATGTACACACCATGCATGTACACACCATGCATGTACACACCATGTATGTACATCCTAAATCCTAAACACACTTCACACAGCGTGCCCGTGCACAGCGTGCCCGTGCAGAGCGTGCCCGCCCGTGCAGAGCGTGCCCGCCCGTGCAGAGCGGGCTGAAGTGCCTCCTGAGATTGGCCCTTTATGTTTCGAATCCAGAATCGATGTTGAATCGGTTCCAACAGTGAATTCTTTTTTCTTATTCAAAGAATTAAGAAATCACATTTAAATATCATATACTTCCGCCATAAACACGCCGTGCTGATTGAGTGTATCAGGACATCAGTGACTTATGAATCAGAGAGGTGAAAGGGACACACACTTTGGAATAAACAGTTTGTGTTCGTCTCTTTGTTTCCCGGCAACATCTCTCCCTCCGCACGATTTTATTCTCCATTTTTATTCTTTGAGCCCTCAAAATATTCCGTCCTCTTACCTTCCCACCTTCTCTTTCCTAAAGACCCTATAAATTCCGGGGGATAGGTTGCACAATTACAAACACACATGCACACACACATGCACACACAGACACACACATGCACACACAGACACACACATGCACACACACAATTATGACGAATCTGGCTGGATATTTGTTATGACTGGCCTGACTGAGCCATTAGTTACAGGAGGCAGTGCTGGGAAAGGGGAGGGATACAGACGTGTAATAATGCCTCCACCATGGAATTTCAATCAACCACCATGCTCTGTGTGTGCATGTGTGTGTGTGTGTGTGTGTGTGTGTGTGTGTGTGTGTGTGTGTGTAGTTGACACCACAGCAGAGGACACAGAGATGTGTTGTTTGCTACAACAGGCTGAGCTTGAATTCAAAAGGCTCTGAAATGCTCCGTCCAGCTGCGAAACATCCACAATAAAGTTCGCACTATTTCATTTTTGCTGAATGCTGCAACTTCAATATGAAATGTCATAAATATTGAAATGGGTTTATTGTGCTTTTGCATGAAAAACGAGCAGGAACAGACGCTTATGCTTACGAATTGTTCGGCGTGATTAAAATGGAATATGTTCTGACAGGAATTTGGCTCAAACCAAGAAGTTGAGGAAATAATCCAAAACACTTTTCCCTTTGAGAGACAGAAAGAGCAGCGCTGTGCCGTTTGGTAATTGCAGAAGTCCATATTTACACGGCACTCTGACAATTCATGTATCTTTCCCATTAATTAATTAACATGCAGCAAATCTGCACTATTTCATAGCAACACCGGATTATTAAACTAATTACGAGATAAGAGCGGCGCTAACTGTCGGTGATTCATGAGGATTCATCTATTAGTACTGATGGAACGAAACATTTTGAAGCAGAAGTGCAGAATATTCTCTGCTTCCAGCGTAAAGTTTAGCTGCTTTTTTTTTTACGACATTTGAATCTTGAATCTTGAACTAAATGAAATATTTTGGGGTTTTAGACTGTTGGTATGTCAAAGCAAGCCAGGTCTAGCTGATGTTCTACAGGCTAACAGTAACTACAAGCAGTTTCACGCTTCTTGTGGCGAGTGTGGTTGGCACGGTGCGGACCGACATGTTGCACAGTTGGGACGCGGAGGATCTGAGCGTCGAGCCGCGAACCTCCGACGCTGACCGGGTTGCACAGACCAGACTGCAGACGGGCTCCTACAGGACTTAAAAAAATGTTGGCAGAGCAAGTCCGGAAACTTGAAACTCTTCATGCGCTCAGAACACATTCAGTGCGTGCGACCACAAGAAGCAGGAAACAGGTACGTCTGCATTCATGTGTACATGTCGATATTTGAGGGTTTTTTATACTTTATCTTTAATTATTTGAACATAATAAACAGTTTCTTTTTATATGGATCCTTTAAATGTGGTTATTAAAGAATTGTAATAAGATCTTTGTTTCAGTTCAGACTCGTGAACAAACTGAAGACTCGTGAACATTCTGCACGTTTGGCAGCGAGAAGAGCAACGCTATCAGCTGACCTCATGACGCACATGTTCCAATATCAGAGGAAACATCGATCGGCTGGATGCATCGGTCCAGAACATCTGATACTGAAACATGAAATATCTCTTTATATTATATAATACGTCAAGTTCTTCCCCGACAGCCGTCAACATTTATCAGTCGAGTTCAGATCCGTCATGATAAAACATAAACTTTAACAAGAACATGTAAATATCACAAGTGAAAGTAAAAATGTGCACATTGTACTACAATATATAACAATGAATACGTCAAATGTTAAGATTTATACAATAATGATGTTAATGTTGCCTCAGCGTAAGTGAGCAGGTCCTCACAGACGTCCTGCAGGTTCTTCATGCAGACTGTGAGACTTGTTGTGCGCTCTCCAGCCAGTCAGATATTTATTACTATTGATCTCGCTGCTCCTGGCTGGAGACTTTTGTTCTGCCGGCTCGAGGCTCTGACCTCAATTAAGTTATGAATTTCTATCTGATAGACTGGGAGCGCTCGGGGCCCGGCGTGGCCGCGCTACCACGCTGGATTAATTAGAATTAGCGGTGCTGCGAGTCGCCCTCCCCGCCTCATGGATCATGTTGTTTTAATACAAAGTAGAGGCGGAGGCGTGGGAGGGATGGGGTGAAGGGGACGGGGGGGGGGGGGGGGGGGGGGGGGGGAGTGATGAGGAGAGGGGAAAGATGGAGACAGACGGAAAGGCGTACAAAAAAGCAGGCATGAGTCGAGTAAAAAGACGGGAGACCATGTGCTTAAAAACTGGACTGCCTTTTCCTCCAATCACCTACTTTAAAGTGTGTGTGTGTGTGTGTGTGTGTGTGTGTGTGTGTGTGTGTGTGTGTGTGTGTGTGTGTGTGTGTGTTGCGTTACCCTGGGTCTCACCTGTCCGTGCTCTTTGTCAGCCTAATCTGTCACTTAGCCTCTCACTAATCACTCAGTCAGACCGTGTTTGACCTTTGTTGTCGGTCTGCAGCACCTCCGAGCTAAAGCTAAAGACACTCCGCTTCCCATCAGTGTCCTTTCTATAAATACATATTTCCAAGGCAACCCGACGGCGAGTTTGGGAGGGTTAGAGGTGGGATCTCCACCTGTGGGTGTGGGATTACACCATCTGGACAGAGAATGACCAGAGTGAGCGCAGACACACACACACACACACACAGACACACACACACACACACACACACACAGACCAAAGAAAGAACAAACTCCTCGTCACACAGACAATCATCGAAGGTTCTTTCTTGTAGAGAATTAGATGATAAAACAGACGTTAGCTTAGCTTAGCACAAACACTTCATTCTAGCTTTTATTTCTATTTAATTACATTTGTATAATTTTATTTCTTCGCATGCGTCGGTTAAAAGTTAAATAGTTTTTGTCTTTTCTGTTGTTGAACTTATTCTGTACACTGACGTGTGCGAATGTACCAATAAAGTTTTGATTGATTGAGACGAGCAGCTCGACAGATCGCTGATTAACACGCTACATCTTAAAACTCCGCCTGCTGAAGAAGATCATGTGATGTGATCGAAAGCTCCAGAAAACAGCAACTAAACTTCCCCTCGTGGGGAAACGATCCTCACGACAGCGAATGTATTCGTGGTTATTAGTTTATGGAGTATATATGGAGTATAACAGCTTATTAAATAAGATTTACTTTGTGAGTTTGCTTCGTTCATCGATGTCTGACACGTTATCTTCAGAGTACATCAACATACATTTACTTAAAATGACTTTCGTGAGTTCAAGGGTTAGGGTTATGAACCTGACGTGTTTTATCTGCAA
Source organism: Cottoperca gobio (assembly GCF_900634415.1). Classification (NCBI taxonomy): domain Eukaryota; kingdom Metazoa; phylum Chordata; class Actinopteri; order Perciformes; family Bovichtidae; genus Cottoperca; species Cottoperca gobio. Next base: position 26,757,666 of record NC_041358.1, read on the forward strand.
CGTCTTTAAATGGATTCTATTCTTACAGTTAAACAAACTGAAGCCTAATTAGTGATGAATGTGTTTCCACTGCTGTCGTGATATGAAGGAATGTTAAGCCTCATTAATGCTCTTAAATACATCGAAGCACAGAGAATATAAATCCCGTGTTTAAGCCTTAATTTCCATTATTACATCAAGTGACGTTTCACTGCCATCTTTCCCACAGTTTGTGCCCTACTTTCTCCGGCTGTATTAGCTGCGGGGGCAGTGATACGCTGAGGACGGGGGGGGGGGGTTTAATAAATGTAACAATTGGCAGGTGGCAGAGCCGTGACCTGCGTGTTCAAACACACACACACACACACACACACACACACACACACAGATACCTATTGTAGTCCCTGCCCGCCTTGATCCAGGATTAACTATCAAACGAGCCTTTAATGCAGGTTACCGGGGGTTTGGGAACAATTCACTAAAACAATCAGTTGATTAATTTCAAACGATTTTCCTCCTCTGCCAAGCAAACAATAATACTTTTTGTTTTAACTCTGAAAGTCCCCCTCCCCTTTTTAATCAACAAATTAAGCATAAATCATGTTTGATCTTTATTTACTGGTGGCGCGGCAGTTGGTAGAGGTCAAGAGAGATTACTGCTTCGCTCTAATAGCCTGCGAACGACCCAAACATTCCTCCAGAACACAGAACCGCAAAAAAGGCACAGAAGCAAATCGTGTTTCTCTGCAGCCGCTCCAAAGACGATCTGTAATTCTGTCTGCGCTTCGTTTAGGGGATTTTGTAAATATGCTTCTGGCTGCACATTAAAGCTTCTTGACGTAGAACACGGAGCGCTGCGCTTCATTAAACCAAAATATTACATTCTGTTTGATCTTATTCTACTTCATATCTATATATTTGACTTATTCCATTCTGTTTCTGGCACTATTGTATTTATTTCTTTGTTATGTCTTAAGTACACGGTATTGTGGCCTTGTTAGAAGATTTTCATTACAACGGCGCTGCAGCTGTTTTGCATACGACAATAAACCTTTGCATCTTTGAATGTTGAAGCATCACAAGTGATGCATTTCCAGAGGTTGAAAGTAACAAAGTAGATTTAATCAACTACGCTTACTTGAGTATTTCCATTATATGCTAACATTGTACTTTTTACTGCACTACATTTATTTAAAGTTACTTTACAGATTTCAGATTTTTAATACCAAATAATAATCAACAAATAATTTATTATATTGAGAAATAAATGACTTAAATTATTATTGTTTGGTTAAAGTCACAAGCTATATTATAATAATAAAAAAAAAGACCTCTCTCGATAATAAAACTAAACTATTCCTTAAAATATATTGTATATATAAAAATAAAAATATATATATAAAATAAAGAAATATATTATATATATAGATATAGTATATAGAAATATATATATATATATATATAATAATATTATATATATATATAAATAATATTTATATATATATATAATAATATTATATATATATATATATATATATATATATATATATATATATATATATATATATATATATATATATATATATATATATATATATATATATCTATATCTATATCTATATATAAAATATAAAAATATTCATATAAATAAATATATATATAAAACATATTAATGCATCAATAATTATAATACAATAACATAATACATATTATTCTCTACATACTGAGTACTGAGTAGTATCTCACTGAGACTTCCTGTTTAAATAAAGAATTCAATTAAGTTAGAAAATAACTTCCTCCATCACGTTTGTACTTTTCTCTAGAATAACAAACGTTCCTTCTTCTCTTTACTTTATTAGAATAACACTTTTTATGTTTGAATATATACATTTTAATAATTCTTTAGAAATGTAAGTCTTCCTGCAGGTGTCATTGTCATTGTTTTATCTTCTGTTTATTTCTGTCTGATATCCTTTAGCGCTGGTGTTGACATTATTGTTTCTAACACAGCTAGTTTTAGTAACTATATTAAAAACACTTCTTAATTCCTCGACGACTTAACCCCAAGTAAAAAAATAAATAAAAAATGTCCGCGCAGGTTCTAATGAGAAGCATATCGTTCTCTAAGCTTTGCACAGTGAGATCATTTGGCATTGCGACAGAGGGGTATGATTTAGCGGACTGTATTTTTCTCTCAGCCACCTCTTTGCCACCTCATAAATCTGCGACCAGTAACTCTGCTGCACAGCTCCAGTGTCTGCAACAGTCTCCTCTCACACCTGAGAGACAGGCAGCTCATAAGAGCCTGAACGCATCAAGTCAGGATGTCTGCGCTCTGATTGGCTGCAAAATGCACCCTACAAACATTACTTTTGGGTTTTCCTTCCTTTGCACTCACATATTTGCTCAAAAAGGCAGATTTATAAAAGCAGAAGAGTTCTTAAGATATTTAAAATAAAGCTGAAGTGTCCGGATTACCGTCTCTCTCTCTGTTCGCTCTCTTACACACGAGTCGGGGGGAAAGAAGGAACATTGGATACAAAAAGCAGTCAAATCAGACAAAAGGGATATAAATTAAAAGTCAAATTCAGCCCCCCCATCGTCACTACCTGGCCGAAGATGGATGTTTCCCACTTTGACTGCTGAAAGATCTTGGCACATTGAAAAAGATCAATGTATATTTTATTGATAGATACACGACTGTAAATACGCTACATCTTACAAAAGGACAAAAAGCCCCCACCTATACATCAGTCCCCGCTCTGCTGTCATTCTCTTGATACGGCCCTAAATCATTAGTGAAGTGTTTTTGTAGTTATCCTGCTGTTAAGTCTTTTATGAACCCGTCTCCCCAAATCCACCCCCCCCCCCCCCCTCCCGGTGAGCGCTCAAAACAAAAGGGGCCATGCATGACCACAAAAGAGAAAGTCATTTGTGAAATGTCCTGATTATGTGGGTTGTGCAACGTAAAACAATTTGCCTGATTACTTCCAATTGATTCGGCCGCACAGTTAAAGCCTCGCTGTGCGGCCCGGTGAGCTGCATTGTGTCACGCCGGCCGGCCGGGCAGGGAAGAGGAGTAATTTCTCCGATGTGCAGCTGAGCCAGCTTACCGCCAAAGCTAAAGCCTCCTGGATGCTGCTAAACCTCGGGGAGGCTAAACACTAGGCTAGCTACCAGCTAACTCTGTCTGCTAAAGCCCCGGGGGATTTGTCTGTGGCACAAAGTGAATTAAAGGTGACCTTCTGGGACGGGATGGAGAGGATGGAGAGAGAGAAGAGAAGCAGGATGCTGGAGATGTCACTATCTGACTGTGTGCAGAGCGAGCGTTACTCCTTCCTCCACCTAACTCCACCTCTCAACTGGTCATTCATGCAATTACAGAGGTGGAAGCTAATCTGATCTGAACGGGTGTTTTCAGTGCGCAGGTCAAACCTCGTGTGAACAAAACAAACTTTATGTCTTTGTAAAAAATGAGAAATGGAAAAACAGAAACTAGGATATAAAGAGTCGGAGGCGGGACTTTTGCTCTCCTTCGAGACATTCTGGGTAAATGTAAGAAATCAAACAATCTCAAACTAAAAGGGGGGGGTTGTTCGGATCACAGACAGAGAAAAGCGTCTCACCTGACTGTTGATGTCGGCTTTGTGCTGCAGTAAGACAGAAACCAGCTCCTTGTGTCCTCTGTCACAGGCCCAGTGCAGGAGAGCCCGGCCCTGCAGACAGACACACACACACACACACACACACACACACACACACACACACACACACACACACACACACACACACACACACACACACACACGCACGTTTATTACATGCAGTGCCATGTTTTTGTTTTAATGAATTACACCAAAAAACACACCAGACATCCTCCACCTCCACCTCATGGAGTTACCTTCCACGTTTCCTCGCTTTCAGACACAATACATTACACACAGAACTCAGAGCCTTTGGGCCTCGGATCCACAATCATCTGCGGGACGGAGTGACGAGGTGTGTGTGTGTGTGTGTGTGTGTGTGTGTGTGTGTGTGTGTGTGTGTCAGTGCATGTTTGTGCAGAGCAGAAGATGGTTCAAGCACAGACCAAGAGGGCACAGGGACAAATCGCAGTAACCTGCAGTTTGCAAAGCTAGATTGATGGGACACACACACACACACAGACAGACAGACACACACACACAGACACAGACACACAGACACACACACACAGACACACAGACACACACACACACAGACACACACAGACAGACACACACAGACACACACACAGACACAGACACACACACAGACACAGACACACACACACACAGACACACACAGACACACACACACAGGTCCAAGATCCTTGTTCTAATAAAACCAGGCGAGCTCATTTTTCAGTGAGGCCAATTAGGTAAAGCAAACTCTCCAAGTTCAATGCTGTTGCTTAAATCATATTGATCCCCACGGCTGCAGGTTAAAATGGATACTTACGAGCCGAGCCAGAATACCAATACCTTGCTTCCCCCCCCCACACCCCTCCCTGTCTCAACTCTTTCCTGCTCTCTTCCAGGTGTTTCTGCTGCTGACCACATTCTCACAGAAGACCACAGTTCACTCCTTCCACCAGGAGACTACACACACACACACACACACACACACACTCACACACACACACACACACACACACACACACACACACACACACACACACACACACACACACACACACACACACTAAGTGGGCTTCTTAGGGAGAGTCGCCGTGATTAATAAAACATGGAATGTGTCAAACAGAATGAGAGCTGAGAACACACCGTTAACAGTCTGTTGTTAGAGTCTCATCCAGGAAGGTGAATCATGTGACGCACGAGTAGAAGAGGACAGAAGCTGTGAAGGAGGGAACGTCTCTAACCAGACACCTGGTCACACGCACACCTCAGTGTACGCTACACACAGTCTGAGCATAGGCTCTGCACCAACACACACACTTCTGGTTTGCATGTTTGAGTATGTGTATGTGTGTAGGAATACATAGAAACACAAGCAAATACATCTGAATCTTTAATACCAAACCACTAGGAGGCTCTGACCGGGTCATTACAACCAGTAAAACACTGAATGAAGCAGTTTCACGCTAAACATCAGTGCTTCTCCGGCGGACGCGAGACGAAGCAGCCGCGAGCTGAAGGCTGAAATCCTTCATCTGGTTGAAACAGAGTTAAAAAGCACCAAGATCTAAAAGATGTGGCAGAGAAACACAACGCTGACGCTGCTCACAGTGGAGACGCGTCGTTACCTTCAGTCGATGGATCTGGAAACATCTGGGATTGTTTAAGTACACAACAACATTTACCACAGGTCGTTTTAGAGACTTTAATGTGGGAATGTTACGTATTATACCTTTAAAGTCAAGATGGCGGTGAATGTTGAGTAATAAACCTCTCTGTTCTTCTTGGTGTGCCGGAACTTAACTGTTTCCCACAACTCAGGATCTTTTGCGACGTGGCTGAGGCAGCGGAGTCCAGACTGTGGACCGGTACCTGGAGAGGTCACAGGTCACTGTGGACCGGTACCTGGAGAGGTCACAGGTCACTGTGGACCGGTACCTGGAGAGGTCACAGGTCACTGTGGACTGGTACCTGGAGAGGTCACAGGTCACTGTGGACCGGTACCTGGAGAGGTCACAGGTCACTGTGGGCGCTGTGCTGCAGACAAATCTCCACAAAATATATTTCCCCACGGGAAGAAATAAAGTTCACTAAGTAAGAGAAACGCTGATTAAAGTAAAACGTACATATTAATAACAAATACGGTAGATATATATATATATCTAAATTTAGAATCTTTCATTAAAAGGTTTTATTTGAGGTCATCACCTGGTTCCTCTCTTTTGGCAAGAAAAAAAACAATTAAACTATTTAATTTATATCCAAATACTAATAATAATAAGAATAATAATAATAATATGAATAATACTCTCCCTCTCCCCCTTCTATCTCCATCCTATCCTCTACCCTTCTCCCTCCCTCCCTTCTCCCTCTCTTCTCTCTCTCCCCCTTCTCTCTCCCCCCCTTCTCTCCCTCTCCCTCTCTCTCTCTCTCTCTCTCTCTCTCTCTCCCCTCTCTCTTCTCTCCCCCTCTCTCTTCTCTCCCCCTCTCTCCCCCCTTCTCTCTCCCTCCCTCAGATCTGCAGGAGCAGATCAGGCTTCTTGCTGATGTGAAGCTTCACCACTGCCCTCTGCTGTTGAGCGAGCTGCGCTGCAGGAGCACAGACGACAACAATGGCAGCGGACAGACAAAGCTTTCTCTGCCGAGGTCTCTCGACCATCTGGCCTCTGGCGGTGAACTCACGGCCGCCTGCCTGCTCATCTGAACAACGGCTGCGATGAAAGGGAGCGAGCCATTTGGCCTGGCCCGTAATGAATCGGGAACAGATGAATGGATTTCAGGGTCAATCCAGAAAACACCTCGCGAGGGTAATAGCTGTTCACACAACTTACTCATCTCCGCCTGAGGAGTGGATCCCACGTGTTTGTGGTTTCAGATCATTGAAAGCGTTACGTAACGAGCTGCGTGAACCATCCCCCCCGTGACCTGTATTCTTCCATCATACTCCACTCATCATCTTCACCTGCCCTGCTGCACGAGGGGTCACAGCCATAACAATAACAGTGCGGCTGGTACAGACTCGGTGCTTTGCTAAAGGGCACTTCAGCAGCGTGAATCCCTCCTCTGGATACAAAGAGCGACTGATTACAATGTTGTCATCGTAATAAAGCATTCATGTGCAGCAGCACGATGAAGAGTAATGCTCGCATCACGGTTCTGTAGTTACCTCTTCGTCTTTAGTGTTGACTTCCACTTCCTGGGAGATGATGGCCTGGCTGATGTGGTCGATGTTATTTTCTCTGCAGTAGTCAAATATGTTCTTATCCTCCTCCCTGAGGAAGACACAGAAACAGAAAGAGAGGAAGATTCAGTCCCGTCAGGATAACTACAGCGGGTCGTTCGTAGCCAAATGAACCCGGACAGTTTGACCCCGACGCCAACATCAGCCCGCTTACTACACGGCTACATGCTGAGAAAAAATAAAATAAAAATAATAATAATAATAATAATAATAATAATAATAATAATAATAATATATAATAATATATATATATATATATATATATATATTTGACACAAAGTATTGATTTAGAAATAATTAAAACAATATATATTTCATTGATTAAAAATTATTTTATTGCTAAAAATAAAATCGGCTATACAGAAATAACCGACTGTGGAATATGTAATTGACCAATCAGAACCAAGTATTCAAAAATAATATTTCTTGAGAATTGGACATTGAAATGTGAAACAAATATTAAAATAAACAAAAATTAAATAAGACCACAATAAATAAAATATTGGTGATATTCCTATTTAAACAAACATGTGGACACACGCTGTAGGTGAGGTCCATATATCGCACAATAAGTCTCTAACTATGTCTGAGATTTCAGGAGCCTCCACTCCGACACGATGGAGCTGAATGGATTTCATATTTCTTTACACACACAGTGTCCTGCTGCTCCGATTGATCCGGAGACCTCAGTGTGAACCGTTCTCATTGGAAACACGTTCTACAGAATCATTAGTGTGGTGTAGTCCAGGATCCAGAGTAACAGCGACACTGAGAAAATATCTTATCTGTAATTTGGGTGAAGCAAACCTTTAACTGCCGTGTGTGTCACTTCAAGTGCTTTGTGTGTGAAGTGTGTGAAGTGTGTGCCGTGTGTGCACAGCCAACACCAAACATACTAGATCATTTAGTCATCAAACACACGACGCAAACACAGAACTACTCCGTCTCACACACAAGCAGCACACACACACACACACACACACACACACACACACGTGTCTCTAATCACCTCCTGGCATTGGGGGGGGGGGGGAGAGTGAGTGCTGGGGGGGGGGGGGGGGGGGGTGCAGCGGTGGTGGTGGGATATTGGGTGAAGGGGAGAGAAGGGGCGAAATCTCATTTAGAGCTTTACGCCTTCCCCTCCCTCTTACCCAACGGCGGCCATTCAAATTAATTGAATTTAGTGCTCTATTGTCTGACAGAAACGCTGCATACCAGCCGCAATAAGTCAGTCCTCCCCAAGGCCAGACCCCCCCGGCTCCTGTGTCTCCTGTGTCTCCTGCCACAGCACACACCTGGCTCCAGTCACAGCTGTAAGACTGAGGATGGTGTTCAGCTCTGTGTTGAGTACGTGGCCCTCAAGTGATGAACAAGAGCAACTCCTCCCACTAACATCCTGGAAGCTCTTCAGAAGAAACTGTGTTTGCATTTATTTAATGAGAGAAGTTTGTTTGGTTTGTCACGTACACACTAACTGAATCATAAAGTGATGACGTGTCAGGATGCGGCTTAAAGCTTCAACTATTAGTCAATTAGTTACTTATACACACACACACACACACACACACACACACACACACACACACACACACACACACACACACACACACACACACAGCCTGGTGACTAAACCGAGTCACAGTCAACACATGTCATTGTTCACTGTGCGGATACACAAACTAAGTTCTGTGTGCGGTTTGTTCTTTAATGAACCTCTGTGCTTCCCTTTCTTCAGCTTTTCATCGACACGCTTTATCTCTCTGGTTGCTCCCCTCCCTCTTCCCCGCCGTCTCCTCCTCATCAGATGAATTATGAATAACTCATTACACTTTTATCACGGCCGGGTTATGTATGAGCACCTTCATTTACATACTCCTGATTACCACCAGCGCTATGTTTATTCATGAGTCTCCACGCTGGGCCACACCCACTTCCTCGTCTGATGGCCACGGTGACCCCGAGCGTCCCTGATGTGTGGCCGCCATCCGTCTCCCCGGCAACTAATCAATAGGCCAGCTCATCAGTCTTTCGGCGATGGTCGGACGGGCCTGTCCTGACGGGCGCACGACACATCCTCACACATATATAAAGCACACGTCTAACGCAGTGTGAGGTTTTATAACATGCACCAAATAGCTCACATGTGAACACACACACACACACACACACACACACACACACACACACACACACACATGTATTTAGTGTATTTAGTCCGTACGTAGTGAGAGTAACAAACACACACACGCTATAAACAAACACATGATTTATGTGAGTCCTATAAACGACGTGACATCAACAGCACCGCGATGCATGCTGGGAAGGTCACAGGCTACTCTGTCATCCCAACAGCTGGGGTACCGGGGGGCTTTGTGTGTGTAGGAGTGCTCACAACATGTGTGTGTGTCCGGTGTACTGGCAGATATGTCCTTCATCCATCAGGCTAAACTGGCCACAGTGGTGGAGAGAACACTCATCTACCTGGCCTGAGCTTCACTGATCAACACCACGGCCACACCATCCATCACACACACACACACACACACACACACACACACACACACAAGCTGTCATCGCATCCCCTATAGGACCCCGGTCAACATGGCTGAGCGTCCACAAAAGTACGAAAAAACAATGAGAACTCAAATAACTCAGCGGCGGCTCCCCGCAAAGTGTCCGGACAACAAAGCCTCCCCAGTGTTTACCTCCGTGCTTCTTCAAGCTGGGCGAGACTGTTACAGATGTAGCATTCAAAGCCTCTTCCATCACACACTGATCAGCTCAGGAGCCCAGGGATATTGCTAATCAATCCTGCGTTTGTCGATACGGACCCCACGACACACACACACACACACACACACACACAGATCAAGATGAGCAATGCAATTAACTCTGTCTGGTTAACAGGTGCTTAGCTGTTTAATATGGAGTGTGAGTGTGTTTGTGTGCGTGTGTGTGTGAGAGGTAGGAAATTGAAATGCAGCAGAGCAGTGAGTGTGACAGTTCCAGCAGGTTATGCATGGATTCGGATGCAATCGCGCCGACGTATAGTGGCTAGTGTATGTGTGCACCAGTGTTCATACGAGCTGTGTGTACGTGCCGTGTTAATGACTTCCTCGTTGCTGGTTTCCCCCCTCGGGGCATCGCTGCTACTGGATACCACCAAGGGGGAGCAACATCGTTCTGGGAAACCTGCTGTATCTGCCTCCCTCTGCTGTACCCGGCACGTCTTCTTCTACCGCCCCCCCCCCCCCCCCATCCCCCAAAGTACCCCCCGAAACGTAACGTAATTAAAAAAGAGGGAGACTGTGGCCGCCTCTTCCCAGGACCGTGCACACTAATCACATGCAGCCATTTAGGAGGAAAACCTGCAGGATTCACACATCTCATCTCCAAAAGAGCTCCTTTCTCATTGAAATGAAGATGAGCTTTTTAAGCTTGAGTAAGTCTGCCAGGCAGAAGTAAATGGAGAATATATTTCATTAACATAATTCAGAACTGTATGACGTTTCCGGGCCCCGACTGCAGTTACGGTCTGTTGAATAGAATCAAACACACAGCATCAAGACCAACGCTTGACAAAGACAGACTCAGGTGGAGTTGACCGAAGCATTAAATAAGTCGTGATTGACAGCTGGCAGGAAAAAGCTGAGTCTGTTACAGCAACAGCAAGAACTGGGGGGCTGCATGGAGACGCAAACTAACAACACAGAGTTAAAGAAAGAGAGTTTGTGAGATGTGTGTGTGTGTGTGTGTGTGTTACGTCTGATGTAAATACCTGATCATCTCTTCCTGGTATAGAGAGCTGACTGTTGCTCCTCCGAAGCCCGTTCTTCTCTCTGCTCCTCGTCTTTCCTGTCACATCAAAGACAGTCACACATTATGAACAACATCCACATTAAACACATGCTGCTGAAGAACACAAGTTGCTGCTACATATGCTTAAATTACCAGCTGAAGAAAACCCAACGGTAGATTTTGAAATCCACAAGACGTGAACGTCAAAGCCCCGATCAGTTAACGAACGTTCTTCATGTTCAATGACAGCTCGTGTGAAACACCAACCTAGTCGTGTAGTGTGGCTCAGTCTCTGTCCCCTTAAGGACAGAGGTGCTGACCTTAGTGTGTCGTCTGCTCAATGCCATACAAAAGGGTTCATCTGTTCACTTGCAGCCTTTGCAAAGCTGACGCAGGACACACAAGTTCAAAATGTGTCATTTTTTAAAGCAGCCTCTGGGGCTTTTAGACATGACCTCACCGGTAATAAAATGTCCAACAATATGCACACAAGAGCAATATAAAATATATAGCGGCTTAAATTGCGTCTCTTTGTTAATCTTCTGTGTTTTACATTTAGTTCAGCCAAGACTTTATTACCCAGACTATTGTTCACTGACCAACCTCGACTCACAAAAGAACCCACACAAATCTGATTTCAGAAAACAGCGAGAGTGCGGAGAACACGACAAGCGAAGCAAAACAACTGTGCGTGCACTTTTGGGGACGACCTAATTCACTTCAGAAAGTCAGAATATTCGCTGATGCACTGGCCCTGCTCCTCCGCAGCATAATGTAATATAAAGCCAGTGTCTGCTCAACAATTGAGGCCGGAACAGAGGTCAAACTCTGGCTATTATTCTCTCCCCTGCTCCTCGGTCTATGCACTCCTACTTACACTATTCGACTGTGCTTCCAAAAGAATAGCAACTGCCATGCGATGGTGCTTTGTTAACACTAATACGATCAGCTTCTTTTCAGGGGATGGGCGTTTTCTGGCCGGGCACTCTGCTGGCATTGTGCAGCTGTGAGCGCGTATTGCCCCGCAGCGTGGCCAACGAGAAAAGAAGGATGTGTCAGGATTGGACATGTGGTTGACAGTGACGCTATTAAAGAGACATACATATGGTAGGAGAGGAAAGAAAGGGTGAGGGGTTAAAGAAGGTAACAAGAAGGGGGGGGGGGGGGGTTCATAGAGGAGAAGCAGGTAGCGTAGAGAACAAAGAGGAAAGAGTACAGTAATGAAGAGGTGAGGGGATCTGGAGGTCGAGCAGGAAGTAGAAGGCTCAGTACAGTCGGTCCCGCGGGATGTGGCAGGCCTCTGAAAAGGACACATGTAAATGTATTCTTTGGCTTTCCACGTCCAGATAAAACAACCCACTTCCATGTCTCTGGGGCTGTGCTGGTAGAGCAGCATGTGACTGAATCCACCCCCCCCTGGTTGGAGAGTATCTGCTCTGATGTCAATACTTGACACATCAACATCTCTTTACTTTCTGCAAAGCAACATGTTTTAGTGGCTTCTACCATTACTAACTTACAGCTGCAGCCTCACAACGTATAACTTGCAAGGCATCATGGTACAGCAGTTAATCCTTCTGATCTCAAATACCAAATAAAAATGAGGTTCAGGCCACACACACACACAACACACACACACACACACACACACACACACACACACACACACACACACACACACACACACACACACACACACACACACACACACACACACACACACACACACACACACACACACACACACACACACACACACACACACACACTGTAACACTGACCTCTACTGGCAGATAACTGGCACTGCAGCACGGAGGAGCAACAATGACATCAGAAGTTTCTGTATTTGTCATGTTTACTTGAAGGTGGTTGAGATTTATCATTAAGCAAAATGTTGTAATCCGGAAGGCAAAGTGTAATTTACTGAACAGTAGCAGGAGTTCTTCTGTGAATGGATGAATTTGACCTTCAGACTAACTACCACAACATCGACACGTAACCAGAGGTGGAACATAACTAAGTATTTATTTAAATACTGTACTTAAGTGCAAATGTTGAGGTACTTGTACTTTACTTTGAGTATTTCCATTTTATGCAGCTTTATGCTACATTTTGGAAGCAAATATTGTACTTTTTACTCCTCTATAATTATTTGATAGCTTTAGCATCACTAAATAATATCCAGTAATATAATATCTAAATTAGCCATCTCCACATAATGAGTACTTTTATTTTTGGTATTTTGATACGAATACTTTTTGTTTTTTTACTTTAGTAAGATTCTGAATGCAGGACTTTTACTTGTATATTTACAATGTAGTATTGCTACTTTTAAGTAAAAGATGTGAATACTTCTTCCATGACTGGTTTACCATTTATGGTATTTCCATCATGTGTATAGTATAGTATAGGAGAGTACAGTATAGGAGAGTACAGTATAGGAGAGTACAGTACAGTACAGTACAGTATAGTACAGTACAGTATAGGAGAGTACAGTACAGTACAGTATAGGAGAGTACAGTACAGTACAGTACAGTATAGGAGAGTACAGTACAGTACAGTATAGGAGAGTACAGTACAGTACAGTACAGTATAGGAGAGTACAGTACAGTACAGTATAGGAGAGTACAGTACAGTACAGTACAGTATAGGAGAGTACAGTACAGTACAGTATAGTACAGTACAGTATAGGAGAGTACAGTACAGTACAGTACAGTACAGTATAGTACAGTACAGTATAGGAGAGTACAGTATAGGAGAGTACAGTATAGGAGAGTACAGTATAGGAGAGTACAGTATATGAGAGTATATAGTAGTTAGTAATCAAGATTGTTGTTGGGAATCAGCTTTGACTCAGAGTTCTTATTACCTTTGTGCATCCTTCAGGGTCTAACACATTCACACAGGAAATGTACTCCTGCATTGCCTGATCCGCCTCCATGTCTCCGAGCTGCTTCCAGGCTTGCCTGTAACGAGATCATAATTGTCACCACATTTATAAAATCCACAGTTGTAATTTTACATTTCACATTTTAATCTGTAGCATCATGTGTTACTGTTTTACAAAGTCTGTCGGAGTGGAAACAGTGTGAAAAAGCATCTTAATGAAAGGCTTTAACAGATAAACTTAAATATGACTTCTCATTGAAACTGAAAGCAGACTTTAAGAACCTTCTACAACTTGCAAGTTGTTTTATAATGTATAACACTACGAGTTTGTTTTCCATTTTTTGGGGAAAGGATAATTGGCTTTAGAAGTTTAAAACAGTAGAAGACAATCCTCCTTTTGTTTAGCAAGCGTGTGCACATTAACTCATGTGCTACTCACTCACACCCAGTGCCATTTAAACTTCAATCATAAGATGACAAATTAATTTGTGCAACATTTAAAACATATTTATTGAAAACTGGCTTCCAATTTTAGGCTACATACCATTTTCTCTGTCCTTCAAAGTCAAAGAAGCCAGGCTTTTGTGTGTTGCACTTTCCCACTTTTGCCTGAAAACAAAACAAGTCTGAATTATTCATCTTTATCCAGATCCAATTACATCAGATGACAACATACTGCAAAGGTAAATCTCACCTGTCAAAAAGCAGTGATGACACAAGGATGTTGGGGATTCAATGTATGTGGCTCTTATCTAAAGACACATGGTGCCAGTATTTGAGGGGTTAAATGTGCACAACCACGGTGCCATGTAATCCGACACTCACCTGTTTGTATCGTGCATACAGGTACAGCAGCTGGTCCCTGCTGGCCGTCTGAACCAGATCTCGTACTCGGTCGGCTGCAGACTCAAAGTCCCGCTCCAGGTCATCTCCCTCCAGCCTGTCTCCCATTTCCATACCGCTGCAGTCAAATTTACCCAAACCCAGGTCCGAGTCTGAGTCCGAGCCTGCTCCACCGAGAGGCTCCCCTGTGTCGGGCCGGGCTGGGTCTGTACCTGAGCCCGTCGCAGTGTCCGGAGAGGACGACGGCGACCCAGAAGCCATTGTTATTATTGTTTATTATAACGCAAGCGTACCGTCAGTGACGTCGTGCGCCGTAGATCCGTAGGAAAAACGTTAAAGACGAACGGAGAGTGGCTGCCTTAAATATATGTGTCAAGTATTTCAGAACAGATTTCGTTTTTTAATCTGTTATCGTTAAGAATCCGTGACAGCCGGATTTGTTTCTACAGTTGGTCCGTCTCTGGTACTGCCAGCTAAAGGCACCGGCTAAACCTACTGCTAGCAAGAAAGGTTCCGGTTGCATCTTTGCCTGTGATTCGCAGTTATTAGTTGTTAACGTTAAAAACAACGAAACAAATGAAGAAAAAGTTGTTGAATTGTCGGTTAATTTTGGTAAGACTATGTTTTTAAAGTACATAACAAAATCTACTTGAAAAGAAAATATTTGGGTAATTTTAATGTGTGTATTGTAACGTGAAAAATAACTTAGTTAACGTTAATTAACTGCTGTCCGTTAACCTTAAATCTAACGTTAACGTCAACAGCTAGCTAATAGCTAAAGTAGCTAGCAGTATGTCAACTGATTGTTTTGGACTAATAAAAAGATAAAGATAATTAAAATCTCTTTAAATATAAACTATTTTCATTTTATTTGTATAAATGTACGGTCTGCAGTGTTTGCTTGTTAGCTTGCTAACGTTAGCTACATGGTTGCTTAGTGATGGCCGTGTTTACAGATAGTTAGTTAACGCAGGTGAGGTTAATGTGGGCGTTAGTGGCCTCCGTCTCGCGGTTAACTGCTCGTTTTAAATCACTTCTTTGTACAACTTGAGTCCAATTTGAGTTTTAATTTTCAGGTCGATTGCCTTTCTTCTACTGCAATTAAGACAACTGAGCTTTTGTTGACACCTGTCATGAGGCAATTACTGTACTTCCATTGGTGGATACATGCATTAGCGCACTTTGTCCAGAAGATGCTGCTGTTGGCATGATGATGAATGATCACCTGAGTGGTTTGTCCCAAACGCTCATTCAATCAACTCAGAACTATAGCTTATATTTTTCAGACACTAACCCACACAAAACAAATAGTAGCCTGTCCAACGTAAAAACAAATCTATAGTCTCACTCTCATTACTTGCCTAAATGTATACATGCATAAATGTAGGGAACATTATAATGAGATCCTTTTGAAATATCCTATGAGTAATGGAAGCTTATTATCCTGTTCTTTTAAAACTCTTTTCCAGAACATAATCAGAGGCCTATTAAACTGAGCATCCACATAGCCTGACTGTAATCCGCTGCCCCATTTCCAGATACATTGTAAAAATAAGTGCTCTGCGAAAAAGTTTGCACATCCATTACTCGAATAGGACTGCTAATCAGAAATGCTAGCAGAACAGAAAGAGATGAGGACAGACAATTATGATTTAAAAAAAAAGTATGTTTGCAATCATTATGGCACAGCTGGTTGGATAAAAAACACGGAATGTAAACGTCAAAGAATCAGAGAATGCAGCCTGTTACTATCATAAAGTTTCTTTTTGTCCTCTTTTTCATTGCAGAAACACAACAACAAGCTTCTCTGTGGTCTGAGTTATGTGTGTGTGTAGAAGGTGAGGGGTTTCCTGACCGCACTGCCAACTACTTTTCACTGGAGGTCCCAACAACGCCCGGTGCCCCTGCGCGCTCTGCTGACGCAACCACGTCGCTGTGGCTCAATGCGATGGCGGACCGCAATGTCCCCAGACCTGCCCAGGGAGGGACGGAGCAAAGTCACTGAGCCACTCTCACCGGCTACACTGACCACCTGTTAAAGAAAGGACCGCAGCCATTGCTGTCCCTCCCGTGAAATAGTATGTGGCGACGGGATCTAGTCGGAGTGCACTGACCGGGAAGAAGAAGTAGAGTGAAGAGGAGCGGAGTGCGCCGGGCTGACGCGCCGCATGTTGAGCCAGCAAGTTGACTGAAATATCAAAAGTCGCCTCGACGGGGAAGGGGACAGCCGCTCTTGGATTTAACGGAGGTTTGAGGGGACAGTTGTTCCGGCAAAATGAAATTCGCGGAGCATCTTTCGTCCCACATCACTCCTGAGTGGAGGAAACAGTATCTGCAGTATGAGGTAAAGTGACATTTATCTTGTAATAGAAATAAACTCCTTGTTAATATGGGCATGGCCGAAACTCCTACAAAGGCTAACATCCTTATTATTAAGTGGAAAATAAGAGTCAATACTAACTATGGAAACAATGTAAAAGCTTATTAATTAGTTTATTTTCCTTCAGTTTCAGTTTAGCTTGCTCCTGAGAGCAATAAACGACGGGAAAGATAAGGGATGTGCTATTGTTTATGGACGGGAAATTGACTGCGGGTGTTAAGAGCCAGAGGGAGCATTCATTGTTTATTGCTGTTTGCTTAGTTTTAACACTGACAAATGAGCAGAAATAACAATTTACTCATCAATTTAATGTCTTTCATACTGGAACAAATAACAAAAACAATTCTGTGTATTTATTTTAACAATGCATAGTGTAAATATTTCGGAATATTCTATAAATTGTTCATTTCTTTTGCTTTGTTTGTAGGTTTATTTTTCAAATGTTCTTATAATCTTAAAATGAATAATCTTTAATATGGATATCGTTGATTTCAATTAATTTTTGATTGATTTCTCTATTTAGGTGGTCATATAACAGGGGTATATATATATTATATAATATATATATATGTGTATATATATTAAATGGCATTGTCAGTTCCTTTGATAATTCCATCCAATAAATTCTCCTTTTTTTGATTTGATTTGATTTTTTATTATTTGCAACAATCTAACGGATCCCCGAGGGAAATCGTCCAGGCATCGATTATTACATTGTTGTAAATTGCAAACATTCTGCTGTAATTGTTTCTTGTTTTTTGAGTTGCATGGTGTTTTCAGTAAATGACAATGTTTTTAATATTCGACACAATTCAACAGGAACGGTTGTCTTTGAATCGACCTGCAAGACTTCATCTAACAGGATATTCTGTCTGGTTTCTGATGTTTGTAGATTTATGGAGACCTTTGTGTGCACACATGGTCTTTGTTGGGTGGTGTACAGTACTCGAGCAGTATTTTATATTCACACCCCACTTCTTGCTGGCTCGACATTAAGAGCTTTAGTGCAGACATGCAGTGACAGGACTGGCTGCTCCATTCCATTTAGCTCTATGAATTATAGACAAAGACCCCGTTCTCTTCAACCTCAGCAGCCTACAGCCCAGACTCAACACAAGCTCATCCACTGCTTTTATTTAGGCAACATGTCCTGAATAGTATAATTAAGTTGGATGATTGCAGACATTTGGATCCGTGAATGAATATAAGGTGTCACTGTCGTTTGATGAAAACATCTTCAGACAACATAATTAAAGTGGAAGAAAAATAGATATTAGACATGTAGTGGACACACTGAAGAGAGGACAACTCTCCTATGGTATTTAATTTGAATTGATTATTAACATTCATACACAGCCTATGTGCGGGCTTTGTGTGTACAGACGCACAGTGAGCCCAGAGACAGATGTACTGCCAAACCAGCCATTTTACACCTCCAGTCCTCCGCTCGGCACTCACTGACCTGAGATGGATGATGATAGATTTTCTCTGTCATCTACGTTTAGTGTTAGTGTTCAGTTATAATCATCTTGAATTGACATTAAAGTATTAACATTATAGTATTTTATCAATATATTTACACTAGTTACTATCAATTCAATGCAATTACAAAAAGAAATTGCAGATGATTGCATGTTTTTTCCTGGAATCGTGCACAATCTTTTCACATCCATCAAAGGATATTTTATCACTGATTTATATGAGCATAAACGAATCAAGTCTGTATCAAGGACTTGTTATTTCTATAAGATTTAAAGTGAAAGCTAAACAACGAATGGTTTGTGTTTCATATGGAGCCTTTGTTTCCTCTTTTAACCATCTTAAAAACCTCCTATACCAATATATTGTTGTGTAGCTATTGTTGAATAATGTAGAACAACAGGGCCGGTCCCCCCCATCCATACAGTTTGTATTCTTCCTCAAATCTGAATTATACATAGGGTTTGCAGGGAGGATGTGTTTGTGCGTGTTTGCGTTGCTGCAGCTGCCTTCGGTCTTTGTCTGACCTCTGTAAACACCATCACCTCCTGAGTGGGCGGAGAGGTGATGGACATCTTAGTCGAGGCTTTTTATGCCAAGTCAAGTCAAGAGACGAGAACAAACAAAGTTGTTTACGACTAGTCAAGTCAGTGAAGTGGGTCACTGATATAAAACAGACTTTAAAAGAAATCAATTTTAATGTCGTTCTGAAAAATGCAAAGCCTTGACGTGCTGCAACAGAAGCATGGCCTCCTCCAGTGAAGGCAGCATCACAGATACCTGCAGAAATGCATGAAAACATTCATGTCATCAGTCCCTCGTGTATTTATTCTGCACAATGTGTTGCATTTGTGACCGCAGCCAACACCACTGCTGTATTGTACGACAGTAGTAAGATATGACACGTCCACGCCGGCTGTGTCTGTGGCGTGCCTAAATCCACATTGACTGGTTTTAAGTGATATTCTTGCCTTTGTGTGCTAGTTGGATTAATTAACCTGCTGCCCAGTTTTCCACTCTCCTCCTTTTAGAGCACGCTATTGTGTGGAAAGCTGTGCGCTGTCTATTTAGATTGGTCAGCCAGTTTCTATGCAGATGAGCAGGATGCTGCAGAGTGGCTGTTCCTGCAAACACAGGCTTTAGTTAGTAAAGCACTTGATTTGAACATGGAGGCATTGGCAAGGCGATTGAGTGATGGAGTAATTAGGGGCCTGCTTCATTATTATCCGGTGGGATTGTAGTCATGAACCTATATGCTAAACAGATGTTTGGTATGGAGCTGTGCATGCCCTGCAGAGTCCAGAGGCTCCTGACAAAGGGCAGGATGTAGGCTGATGGATAGAGGGAGGATTTGACGTTCAACGGAACAGTTATTAAGTGGAAGCATTTTATAAAAGCTGTTTTTTTATGTACTTAGTCAATTGTTCTTCACGTCTCTTCACGCCAACTTGCTTGTCTTACAGTGTGCACGATGTGTGCAGACGATACTTAGGCATCGAGGCGTGGCAGCTGTGGAATTCAGATGTATGTTGAGTAACTAATGTGTATCGAACATTAGAGTTATATAAAGAGAAAGAGATGTAGGTATGTGTGTGTGTGTGGGCGAGAGAACAAGGCCACTTAGGCATTTACCTCTGCAGTCCAATCACTCGTGTAAGCTTCGATGAGGAGGAGGAGGAGGAGGAGGAGGAGGAGGAGGAGAGTGCATGTGGAGACTCGCATTTACAATTCAAAGTGACATTATGTTGGTGAAAAGCAGGTGCTTGTGTGATTTCACTTAGTGGCGCCTTGTCTTTAATTAATCTGAGTGATGTGGTTTAAAGGTCTACACCAGCATCAAGTACACAATATTCCTCTCATCTTCTGCACTCTGTGTAACCAACGTGTCATTTAACAGCATGTTCAACAATCTGAACATTATGTATACAACATGCACGGCAACTGCTGAGAATCCCCCCCCTTTCTATACCTCCCTCCTTCCTCCCATCCTCACCTCATCGTTCCTCCCCCACTGGGAGGACATCTGGTCCCCCGACCAGACCTGCCCTCTCTGATCCCCTCCCTCCATCCTCTCCTCCCATCCTCTCTGCTCCTCTTTCTATACTCGGGGATCCACTCAGACGCAGAGCGAGAGATTCAAGTGATCCACCACTGGCTTTCTAGTTGCGGCAGAGATCTCTTCAGACTAATAATGCACACTGCGGGATCTTCTCAAGCACCGGGAGAACAGAAGGATTGAACCATCCAGCGTCATAATATTTTGGTTGTTGTGCACTAAAAAGGCTTGAACTCCATTGACAGCAGCCTCACAGTGACTTAAGTCTGGTGCTTGAGCTACACTCATGTTTGCTTTAGTGAGCATACATCAGCATCACGTTAATGCGTGGTCATTCAAACTGACGGGGCCCATTAGGCTCTGGTTAGTTATTGTCTACAGGTTTCACCACTGACGACTGCCAAGCCAGCAGGTTTACCCCAGTTCCCTAAAGAGCCCCCCCCAACCACCAACCCCTTGTCCCATCACCATGGCAATTCCTCCCTGTCTATATCTGAATGTCTATTTCCCACCTATTAGTCAGGGGGGCCCTTTTTGCTCACCAGAGATTAGCCAGGACCGGGCCCTGCTCCAATGTGCACAGTTGGTTTCCTGTGATCTGGATCAGACATCGCAGAGACAACATGTTACATACAAATGAAATGTTTACCTCTCGCATTAGACTCCAGTGTCGCCGTCTCATTGTGCTCACAGAGGAATTTAAGTATCAACAGTCCGGGTCGCTGCTAATGCACAGAGTGGTTTCCACCCACACGCTGGATTACTCACACCGCCGTCTCCGTCGTGTTGTAAAGCAGCCTGGACACACAGTGGATTGATATGATCAGTGGATAAGACGGAAAAACATACAATTTGTTTCTTCATAGTTGCACATTTGATCTACTGACAGTATGCAGACGACTGTTCATACAACTTCATGAAGTCAAAGACTTTGTTCTGTTCTGCTGCCACAGCTCAGTTCTGAAGAGAGTCGGGAAACAGGACTCTGATTACCACTGATATGTTCAGATGAGCCAGCGAGCAATTATCTGTCAGTCGCCATTATCTTCAAGATCAATCTTATTGCAGCTGTCCCCCCCCTGTAAAACAAATTGTCTAGATGAATTATATATATAACTATATGTATGTATGTCGTATGTATATATCTATATTGTATATAAAATATCTATATATACTATCTCTATATTATATATATATATGTTCTGTATGTATGTATTTGTCGTATGTCTCTCTACTCTGTATATAATATATTGTATGTATCTATATTATATAACTATATATCTATATCTAATATATCTATAGAATATATATATATTATATATATAATATATATTATATATATATGTATATCTAAATTTAGTATATCGTCTATAAATATTATATCTATTTCTATATATATCTATTTATGTCTCTCTCCTATTCTAGATCTCTATCTATATATATATTCTCTGTCTCTATATATATGTTATATATATTCTGGTCTATCTATCTTGTATCTCTATAATGGGAGAGATACTTATGTACTAATCCCTAGGATAGAGAGGAGAAAGATATCTCGCATAGAGAGCATCATCTATCTATATCTATTCGCATCTCTCTCTAGATATCGATCTCTCGTTATAGCTCTCTCTCGAGCTCTATCTTCTCTCTCTCTAGATATATTCTCTGTCTATCTCTCTATCCAAGATATATAGATTCTCTCTCTCTCGTTATCCTCTCTCTCTCTCTCTCTCTGTTCTCTCTTCTCTCTTTATCTTCTCTCTCTCTCTCTCTCTCTGTCTCTCTCTCTCTCTCTCTCTCTCTCTCTCTCTCTCTCTCTCTCTCTCTCTCTCTCTCTCTCTCTCTCTCCCTCCCTCCTCTCTCTCCCTCTCCCTCTCCCCCCAATCTGCTCTTCTTATTAGAAAGATGTTCACTGTCTATAAAACTCTGCACTTGTCAAAGATCATTTTATTTCATCTGTAATTGTTCATTTTAAAGCTCCGTCTTTGTTGTGTGTTCACTTGTTACACATCGAGCAACAACACAGCAGCTCTCTCACTAAACATGATACACTAAGAGGGAGAACACAAAGTGGACAGTATATGGTACTGTTGGACCCATATATACTTTCAGTTATAAATCTCTGTATAAACAGTGTAACTTTGAGTTAACCAGATCCTTAAATACCAGAGTTTGTGCATTGTTTATTATGTAACAGCTGTGTGGCAGTTGTAATCTTCATCAAGAGTTTAGTTAATGGCTCTTCAAATAACTTTAGATGGTTTAAATGCTGCTCTAAAAGCAGATGGTGCTAATAATTGTGTAATGCCTTGTGGTCTGCTCTAATCCCTTCTTGCTTGTACTAGTGTACGTACTGGAAATACACTTTCATACATGTATACACTAATCCTCTGTATTTATGGATTGTATGGACTCTAATGGATAAAGAACATCAATGCACAGACCAGTGTTTGCAGAACATAATTCTTTTTTTACTTTCCTCATCAGGCATTCAAGGAAATGCTGTACGCTTCCCAGGACCAAGCCCCGTCCGTAGAAGGTAAGGAAAACCCCTGTTTGGATATATAAACACACACACACACACTCCCACAGACACACACTTGTGTGGCCAGAGGCCCCTGCTCGCTGCCTGTTTGGGCATCCCCAGAATAACAGCCCTCCGTCTGCTAACAATAGGTGGAAATCATTGCTAACATGCTAACTCACTCCCTGGGCTGTGACTCCAAACCCTTAACCTTCCACCTGACTGTCTTAGCTCCAGGAGGAAAAACATGCTGTGATTCTTCTATGTTGTACACCGATGAAGTAAACTCTTTACAACAAGTGTCTCAGACGTCAGAGCTGGAGTATTGTTTCTCAACGGCCTTCTGTGGCCTCATACGGCAAGTGATGTGCACAAAAGTGACATGGTTGTGTCTGCGACGGGTTGAGCGTGTGTGCTCATGTCCAAATTGTGCGCATGTGTGTGTCTGTGTAGTGATGGATTTTGCGGTGCTGTGCAACATGCCCCCTCACAGAGCTGCGACTCCCAGAGCTCAGTTCCAGCTGAGCGGTCTCGATGTGGATGAGAGTGTGATGCGATTCTTCGAGCCTCAGGCCCAAAGACAGACATTTGTTGACTGTTGACAGGATTTATTACATATAATATTCTATGAAATGTACTGAAAGTGTATCCTCGTTGGCTTTGTGTGTTTGCCTATTGGTATTGCTTGATAGTACATTTAAAACTACTATTGAACACACATCCTGTTGGACGATAACGTGAGCTGTGTGTCTCCAGAGGCTGTTAGCCATGCTACGGGAGAGGATGATGGATCGTTTCCTCTCTCAGGTCTGAGCTGTACCCATGGGTCACTGCTCCTCCTCTGTCAGGTTGTCGCAAGATAGGTGAGGCTGTCTTATGAGTAGAGACGGGACCAATCAATCAGTAGAAAATCCCACCACTCAATCAAATTGATTTGTGTGCTTCTTGTTCACGCACCAAAACTCTGAAGCAGGCAAGTGCAAAGGAAGGAGCATCAGCAGTGGCATTTGTTCTGTGGGAGAGAAGACGTCTTTGAATGCATCATACAGTCGTCTGTCCCTTTTGGTGTTTGTAAGGGGAAGAGAGAGAAGCTGTAATGAAAGCAGCGTTATTGAGCCCCGTCTGTACGCTCTCCTGTGGCTCAGACTTTGTTGACTTCTCATAAGAGAAACTAGATTCGCAAGTGTTAGGACCTTCAAGCTTACCGCAGCACTTTCTCTTCACATACACTACACCAAATCTGATTGAATTTAAAATGGGCCAGAATGATATTACCGTAGAAATATTTAAACCTTAGTGGAAAAAGCGTTTTACAATCCACACAACCAGCTGTGCAAGACGCTGGAGCTTCACGAGCATTTTGCACTTTATTGCACCACACGACATATAATCTTATTAAAAACATCCAGTTCAGTGCACAGTGTTTGCATTTCTTTGCTGCTTTAACACTCATTGAGTGCCAAAATCCATATATAACGATCGTGTCATATGCATATTGGGCCATGCGTGGGAAACCAGTAGAGCTGCAACTAACAACCATTGATACATCTGCCAATTATTTTCTGCCAATTGATTGAATTCAATCACAATTTTCCTAAAGTCCAAGGAGATTGCTTTGCTTTGCTTGTTTTGTCTAATTGACAAAACACAAATATATTATTTTTGTCACATAAGACGGTTAGAAAGCAGCAAATCCTCACGAGTGACTAAAATAATCGATGGTCAAAATATTTCCTCGTCTAATTAATTTATTAAGTGTTTCAGCTCAAGAAACCAGAAAACCAAACTGTCAGTAAATGCACCGGTGTGCTTGTTTATAAAAATGTTTAATTATATAGTCTTTAAGTTTCATATCATCATTGTAAATACGCAAACATTGTGATATTGATAGTGAAGCAATATATATTAAACCTCATTTTAAACCATGATTCTTTTATTAAGTCTGCTCCCTGAGACTAATTATGGTGGATTTGATTCCAGGGTGCTGCCTGCTCCCCCCCTCTCTCTCCCACTCTCCCTCTCTCTCCCCCCCCCCCTCTCTCCCCCCCTCTCTCTCCCCCTCCGCCTCCTTCCTCATTCATTACAAAAAGCAGCATTTTTGGTATTCAGAAGATGTTTCCCTTGCCTGAGGGAGACAGTTTACTGGGTTATAGCTACTTGCTCAGCCACTCTGCTCTCCGGCTGAACACCCTGCAGTACCTGATAGAGTTGTGTAGTAGACACACACAACACTGAACAGGCAGCACTTCAAAGCCTCTGCATGTGTATCTCTGTCACTACACATGGCAAACAACTTTACAAAGAATGTGTGTGATGTTCATGGTTTGATCTTTCGTCTGTCATGCTGCGTTGTGTGTTGCAGTGTATGCTTTTGTTTGAACAGACATTATTACACACGATAGCACCTCCACTACAGAGCCTCGGTGGGAACGAGCAGCAGAAAATGCTCTTCTTTCAGCTCCATTTTGAGTCTAATCAATCATTCAGTTTCAACATGCTGAATGTACAGTAATGAAGAGAGCTTGTTGCTAGCAGACACAGAAACACATGAACACATTACCGTCGCTGCACATGACCCTTCACCTCTCGTTAAGATCCTTTGTTCTCATCCCTTCCGTCCCTCCATTGGTCCTTATGTAATTGTGATTAAAACATGCCTGTCCCTGCACTGTGGAGAGCCAGTGGAAGACCGCAGAGAGAACAGCTGGTTGGATCTCCGGTTCCCCTCGTTCCTACCATAAGAATGAGTTATGCCACAATTTAATTCAATTAGTCGGCTGATTATTACAGAGGTAGAACAATGGCCCCGGACAATAAACATGCAGCATTAACAGTAATCTGTGTGTGTGTGTGTGTGTGTGTGTGTGTGTGTGTGTGTGTTATTTCCAGCAATGTGCACATGCTTCACATGCCATAAGTGCCTATATTTATTCATTATGAAGTATTTTTCTAATCCTGCAGGCGGGAGGAAGTTTCACACTGCAAGTCATTCAGTTGCTTTCTCATTCATTCATTCATTCATTGAGTCCTTTCTGCTTCTCTGTAAATGGCCAGACTACTACTGTGATGGTATCTGTGCTGGAGTAAAGGGGGGGGGGGGGGGGGGGGGGGGGGGATGGTAGTGATGGCACTGGGAGTAAGGGTGGGGCTCATGTGTGGTACCATGAAAACACACACACACACACACACACACTGTCTGAGGAGGGGAATGGGATTACAGCTCAGGGGACCAGAGGATAGATTTTCCTCTAGATGTCAGAGATGAATGAATCAGACAAAAGCTAAAGTATAATGAATGAATGATTTCACTTGTCTATCTTTCTACAGTGAAGCTCCTTCTTCAGGAAACGTCCCCCTGATTGTCCCCACTGTGTTGTGGCTGTCAGTCGGCGTATCCCTTTAGGGCTTTTCATGTTTTATGCAGTCAAATCAATAACGGTATAAAAGCAGCGGTGTGAAAATAAGATGCTTGCAGTCCTTTGTGTGGCGATGAATTGCTCTTCTATTCCTACCAAGAAGACACGTGATAGTATTCACCAATATTACACGTATCACACCCCATCAGTTATGTGTTTTATTGTGTTGAAATAAGACGTCCACTTTTACACAAGG
This sequence comes from Cottoperca gobio, assembly GCF_900634415.1. Classification (NCBI taxonomy): domain Eukaryota; kingdom Metazoa; phylum Chordata; class Actinopteri; order Perciformes; family Bovichtidae; genus Cottoperca; species Cottoperca gobio. Next base: position 26,784,123 of record NC_041358.1, read on the forward strand.
AGACGCGTTGGCCTGTCTGTCTGCATGTAGCAGGTTGTCTGTGCTCTGGACCTGCACACAGACAGATGATGATTTTAACACAGCGTGGTGTGTCTGGCTCAGAGCCTTAGTGTTTAAGTGCTCCAGGGTGGCTGGAGTTGCTCAGAGTCTGAAGAGAGCAATGTGAAACCACCACTCAAACTTTATTGTACAGTTATGTGATGGAGACAAAAGTGGAATAAAGCCAAATGAACGATGAAGAACACCGTCTCCATAGAGCCAGCTGGATGTATGAATGGATGAAATGAATGAGTGACAACAAGGCACCTACAAAGCCACATGTTCCCTCCCAGACACCTGCACCATCACAGCTGCCTGGTCTCTGCTATGCGGCCTGTGAGGCTTCTGTTCCTTCGCTTCCTTCTCACTCAGCTCTTCATGGCTTTGAGTGCTGGATCAGAACCAGAACAAACCTGCTCATGTTGCACCTTTCTCAGCTACGCAACCAGCCCTCTTGCTACACCCAAATGTCTGTGTGTGTGTGTGAGCCATCGTCGTATCTAATCTGCTTAACGAGACCGTGCATCACACCTTTCACTATTTTCTATTGTTGTCCGTGCCGCTCGCTCGCCCACCATTTTGTGTGCAGTTGACGAACATGAGAGGTTAGTTGAAGTCTGCTAGCCTGTGTAGTACAGCGCTGATTATTATTCTGCCGGCGTATATGATGGAACAGCAGCTGTCATTACTGTCGTTGGTCCCCCTTGGAGTTTGTCCTCGCTCCCCTGTGTGAATTAGCATCATGATTTCTGTCATTTTGTTGCTCTGCCACGTCGATAATTACGTTTTATATTCTACATGATGCTGTTTACCTGGTTGCCGTCATATAAATCATTTCTTGGTGATTTCTTTGCTCATAAACAATAATGAATACTGTGTCCACACTAGAACAACCTTGGATGCGTAGATGAATACATGTCCCCCCCAGCCACAGCAGCTACATGTCTAACAGAAACCTATGAAGCTGCTGAGAAACATGCAGCTCTGTGTGTGTTTAGGAAGACGGGCAGCTGCTGGGAGCTCGGCGGGAGGTCAGGCAGGCACTCAGAAGGTGAGAGAAGCAGTGGATGGAAGGGAGACAGATGGAAAGGCAGACAGACAGGTAGACGGGAGGGTTCAGCAGGACAGTAGTGCAGCAGCCAGGGTCTCCCACCAGCCTGCATTATTGATGTGCTCTTTGACAAGCTGCTGCTCTCGCTCGCTCCCAAGCGCTAATTGTGGGGTTTTGTGGGGGGTTGGTTCTTTTTTTGTCCTTAATCTTGGTGCCACCTAGAAAGTAGATTTACAAAGCAAACTAAATGAAATGGAGCACTGAAAGACTCCAAGTGCAAGTGAATAGGAAGGACCTGAGGACAAGACCGATTCTGTTGTTGCTGCAAAACCTTATATAGTGACTATTACATTTATATGAGGCCTGTTTCTCTGCTCCATACCATCAATATTTCCCGGACAAGTGAAGACGCCTGAGGCTCTTTATCCAGTGGACATTATTAGTCCACAATAGACTGCCACGGCATCGGGATCTTTTCAAAAATGATTCTCCTAAATGTCAATCAAACAGCGTTTCTTCAGCGGTTACATCCATAATCAAACTTACAGGATGCGTTTCTCTTCACTCGAGCAGGTTAAGCTTCCAGAGTGGATTTAAAGCCGCCTCCACCCTCCAGAGCAGTAGAGGAGGGAGGTGGCAGTGGATTGGGAGATTGGTCCTTTGATGAGGCTTCTCAGGGTATTAAGAGGGGAGGGAAGCAGTGGGGGGGTCAGGGTCAATACAAACCCGGGATCACTATCCCAAGGTCGGGAACTAATCGAACTAAAGTAACGAGCGATGGAGAAGGTGTTAGGTAATTGGATGAAGACAGGGATGAAGAAAGATGGCCAGCACTCTGAGCTTTTACGTTTTGATGTGAAATGGAGCTTCAACGATTCTACGACTCTTTGAATAGTCGATCACTATTTTGATTATCGGTTCATCCTCAGAAGGTGTTTAATGCACAAATGCACAAATCAAGACATTTAAAGACGTCACCTTGGACATTGAGAAACTGGGACGGACATTTCTCATTATCTCCTGATATTTTATTGACCAAACAATCGGCAGACGGATGGAATATGGAAATAGTTAGTTGCAAGCCCTATTGGAAAACAATGACCAATGACCGGTCTGCAACAGAGAGAGCTGGAAATGGAGAGCGAGATCCTTCAGGCAGCAGACAGACAGACCGAGTGGGAGGTCCCTGGGCTCATCTCCAATGCATGTTGCCCTGCATTAGCACGGCAGCCATGCCGAGGAAGAGAAAGACAGAGAGAGAGGAAGAAAACCTTGATAGATGAAAGTCTTCTCTCCATCCATCCATTATTCATCGGCGAATTAGATCTCGCCTGAATAAAGTAGAGGAAAGGAGAGAGGGGGGGGGGGGGGGAGAGAGTAAGGTATGGGTTGTTTAGAGGAGGATGGGTCTGGATTGTTGTGGTGTTAGAGACGGGTGAGGAGTTCAGATGAGGATGTGGCTCCAGCAGGGAAGGTATTTTTAGGGTTAGGGGAATCTTAAAGTCTGAGTGTGGGCGGATGAGATTTCCACTGGTGCAAATGTGGGGTGAAAGGGTTTGAGGTGAGGAGTAAAGAGACGTATAGGAGACATGATGATGATGTGTTTGAGTGTTTTTGGGGAGGGGGGGGGATCAGGGAGAGGGTTGAAGGAAAGGTAAGAGGTGCTCAGAGGAGTCAAGGTCGTCCTGGAGCCATTGCAGCTCTTAAATGTATTATGATCATCATGTCGTTCCCCATAATACTGAGATAATGTTTTCTATCTGGATCTGATGGTCAGGGCTGGATCACAGCAGGAAGAGCAGCGGAGAAATGTAATAACAAATACATATATTAAGATTTTTGTGGTTGATTTTATTTAGTTGAAGGCTATTATTTCTATTTTATACAAGATCTAAGTCTCAAAAATCCAACTTGTGCCTCTCTACCCTGTATGTGTGTGTGACTTTATTTACGTGCGTGTGCACATCTGCGCCTCACGAACACGCTGCCGCTCGAGTGTGATCTCTACGTCTTCAACGACGGACAGAAGCTTTACACTCACGCTTAACATAAACACTAAACCCTTTCCTCCAATGAGAGTGCAGCGTTGCAAAGGTTAAATAAACAGAACGCATGAATCTCAGGATCTGGCTGTTTGCCAGCTGCACAACTGGAGATCATATACATCTCGACAATGTGGAGCACGGGAGGCATGTGGACGTAATGAGATCCCACTCTGTTGATTTGAAATCAGCTGTCCGGGTCTCAAGGGTTTGGTGTATTTGTTTAGCATTAGCAGAGCTTCCAAACCTTAATCTAACCTCTGTCATCGGGCCAGTTATTGTTTTTAATCGACGATGAGCAGCATAATCGAGTGTGCCGGCTCCGTGCCGGGACATCGACGAGGCTCTGCGAGTGTAGCCAATCAGTCCGAGCTGACCACATGGCATTTACCCGGCGAGGACTCACACACGGCTGCATCGATTGAGTCATTGGAATACTTTTCTGTATCGACTGCGCTGCTTGGCTGAAATTGAAAACTTAGCAGGGAATTGCAATTTGCAGATTCGGATGTCACGTGCACTCATATGGCATCTGTCCTGCAGTCAAAGACTGAAGCAGCGTGAGGAACAGAAAACAGCAATCTGAAGCAGGGAGGAGAGAAGAACAGAGACATGTGACCTTGTCTCTGTTGTGTGTGTTTTGATGTTTTTATCGTCTCACACTGCGACTCTCTGCTGCACTTGCATACAACTGACTGTAGACACACACACACACACACACGCACGCAGAGGCACTCACAAACAGGCACATAAGGAGCTGCGTGCTACAGGGGGTGTGGGTGTGATTGTGAGCTATAGGTGATGACAGCGGGGCCATATGCTGATTTATTTCTGGGGTTTTTTGGCAATGCAATTAGAGTGAAATCAGCAACCAATGAAATCATCACACAGGAGCCACACTGCTGCAAACCTTCATGTTTCTCAACATGTTGTGGGGAAATCATAAAACAATCATCACGCAAACGCTTGATTACGATTTATTCTGATTTATTCTGATTTATTCTGATTTATTCTGATGTCTAAATTAATTCTCTGGACTAGGATTTGGAATTTTATTTGTGTTATAAGTCAAATAATAACAATACAATAATAATAACAATAATGCATTTAATTTATATAGCACCTTTCATACATAAAATGTGCTTTAAAACAGTAAGTGAAAAAGTAAGATGAAAGAGACAGAATAATAAAATGTTAAAAGACAGAACCGTGGCAGAAGCAACCCCCCATTTACTATGGGCTTATGCATACTGGAGTAACACATGGTGGTTGTATGTGGGTGGGTTTGCACTGTATGTGTTGGTGGGTAGGGCACTGCAGAGACGCAGTGTCCTTCACTGTACCAGTGTGCTGCATCGTCTCTCTGGAGAAACAGCCAGAATCTTCCTCAGATTGGCTCCGACTTGGTGGAAATGTACCAATCACACACGAGTCTCCTCGTCTCGATATTGCCGTATTGACTCTCAGCTGATTGTCAACACAATCGCAGGCTTCAGAACTACACTGGCAGCAGAGGGATCTATTTCACAGCTGATATCTGATGGAAACATTTCTCGAGCTGCAGATACTTTTAAATTGAGTCTTGCCCCCCTGGAGGTCAGCGGCAGTGTGTGTTTGTGTTCGTATGGTGGGTTAAGAAATCATAGAGAAAGACAAAGAAGTGGACACGCAGACAGAAGGGCTGAGAATGACAGATAACATGAGAGAGGAGGCATGAAAGAGAGAAAGAGAGGTGACATTGCTGGTAATTGGAGGAAAGGAAGCTAAAGCCTTGGGGAGCCTCCTCTGCCAAGCGTTACTATTACACATGAAAGATGTGAGACACAAAAAGAACTGGAGCCTGGATGAAGCTCTTTTCATTTGGATTCAAAGCACATTTTAAGTGCGTTCCAATGATGACAGTAATAACTAGACGTAATTTAAGTTTAATACATCTGGGGTCAGAGGGTTGTTCTTCAGGGGGCAGAAGAATATTGGTCCAGATATAGTTCCTCCTTTTATTTACACTATATCACCTTCTTCAAATCCAGAGACAAGCGGGGAGCGAGGTATCAATAATTCACCGCTATTGTTCCCTCCCGGACAATCTCGTCTGTTTTTATATTAAATGTTGAATTATTAACAGTGTTTGAGATTGGAAATATGGTGCGTCTCCCTCCTGATGCCCACAAGTGTTCAAAAACTGTCCTGTCACTTACTGGCAGCTGCAAGAGTGCCACAAACTGGTAAACGGTTAAGTAGAGGCTACATTAAAGTCGTAAGAGCATGAAACCAGTGATGACGATTAGACGCTGAACTCCACTGTGTTAGCTCACGGGTACGACACAAACTCATATTCCAGGGTTCCCGCTAATCCTTGGAAAGTCTTATAAGACATCTAAAAATAAAGCCTTAATTAGAATTAAGTCTTAAATCAATCTTTCAAAAGTCTTAAAAATAAGTAAGTAGTAATTATTTTTTCTGATGTTGCATTGTAAAAACTCTTATTTAAAAAATTAAATAATAATAATTTACCAAAATGCCTTTTGCATTAACATCCTAGAGATCCCAAAATGTCATTCTGTGGCTCAAATCAGAGGTGCCACTGTCTGCTCGCTGTACTCTGGGCACGCAATGCATACGAGGTTCGGTGTATTCCATGCAAAAAGTTTTTAAAACTCAGCACGTAGTGTGTGTGTGTGTGTGTGTGTGTGTGTGTGTGTGTGCGTGTGCGTGTGCGAGAGAGAGAGAGAGAGAGAGAGGACATTGCAAAATTGGTCTTAAATTTAATTATTTAATTCCGAGTGCCATTCAAAAAGTCTTAAATCTAGTTTCCCTTAAGCTGCATGAACTCTGTGTTCATGCCAGAGTCTCTAGAGAAGTTTAAAGTCACCATGTCAGGACTGTTGGTGTTTATCATCCTTAACAAATCCTCCTCACCGTCCCCGTTACCATATGCTGGCCTCAGGGTTTATGCATATTTCATATCCTGCTCAACATGTGAGTAATGTATTCATGATGTACGTTAGTGATAACGATGACTTCAGTGCTGGCAGGGTTCACTCCCTCTTAGGGTCGAGTCTTGTGTGTACATTACATGTTTACTGCATCTTTGTGCCTGATGGTTTGTTTTCTGGCTTCCATCTGAAGAGGCGTCCTCTTGACTTCTCACCGGCTGTATTATAAAAGGGATTCACTCCTTTGTGGCTTTTCTAGTAGAAACAACAGTTTGTACCCGTTTTGCATTTCCTCCTCGGGGCAAACTGCACGGCTTCTTCTTGACGAGTGCCATCTGATAATTAGGCTTCATAATCAGCCCATTAGTATGCAGCTCAATTGAGCAGAGAACAGCTTATTGTTCCCCTGGCATGAGCAGCAGCCATTTGCAAGAGGATTATTGTACATTTGTTGTTAGGGTTTTTATGAGAATGAAAATATGTGTAATGATTTAAATTGCTGCGTTGATAATCTCGGAAGCATTTCATTTTTTGTTTTTTTTTATGTAGCCAGGAATCATTATAGCAGTTGTGATAAAGGAAAGCACAACATCCCTGTGATCTTGTGTCACCATGGACTGCTGCATCCTTATTTCCTGCACCTTTCTGTGCACACACAAAGCCCAGCTGAACTTTCTCCATCACGGTTACCATGGAGCCGGAGGAAGAGACCAGAATCACTCGAGCCGTGTTTTGTTCTTGTGACTTTCAGGACCCAAACACAATAACCGGAGAACATGTAGAACTAAGGGCTGCGGTGCGAGGCTGAATTTTAATACTGTCTCATGGAAGCATGCTGGTACCTACAAACAAACAGAGTAAAGGAAGTGAAAGGATTCTTTATACTTCATAAACAACAATGTGTGTAGTGCAGATGATAGGTATGTGTGTATATATGTTAGTCATATCACACTCTAAATACATCGAGTGTGTAAAATATGGACGTCGTGATGTCAGCCAAAGGGTTCTGAAGAGCGGTTCTCAAAGTGTTTGGCTCCGGACGTCGCCATCTTGGCAGTGACTCATTGAAAGCGGCCACGCCCTTAATTATGCATAACTTTAAGTCCTAAATATAAATTAAACGGGTGAGTTATATAAAAGTTCCCCCCCCCAATACAGTTGTCATGAAGAGAGAAAATTAGCTATTGAGACCAAACAACGATCTTTGGTACCAAGTTAATCGTTTCAAGTTTATTGGAATTCAGTACCAAACTAATACATTCAATTTCAAAGTATGCTATTCAGATTCAGTTTGTCTATTCAAGGTAAATAATACAAATTAGAATTATACATTTTTTAGTGACACATATTTGTTCCCACTCCTTGAACCTCTTTTATTTCTGAGCCTTTGAATAAGTGCTAAGAAACAAGTGTATGCAGCATTTCTTAAAACAAGTTCTTCTGGTCTATTATTTGCATTCAGGCATGGATTACCAAAAGGGCGTGCAGCCCAGAGGGGTCACATCATTGTTTTGACTATTATATTTTATTCAAATTGATAATTTTCCTCTTCATTGTGTTTTCAAATATGCAATGCATTTCCTTGCCATACAATGTTGGTGACACTTTAAACCTGTCTCGCCTTAAAGTCTTCAGACACTTCACATTCTTTGTAAACCTGCAAAAAGTCTCAGGTGTTTTTAATTAAATTATTTTCTACGGATGACTTGTAACTCAAGACAAAGACCCTACATTCAAACCAACACATACAATCATTTGAGCATTGTACCGTTCAACAAGAACTGACAAGAAACATGAAATAACGTTTATGTCTTTGTGATTATTTCTGTATCTGATGGTGATTCAGCAACAGGTGCACAGCCCAGGCTCTCTATGAAGACAAGGAGAAACGTCCTTCCTCCTCCCTCGTAGTTCCTCCTCCCTCGTCCTTCCTCCTCCCTCGTAGTTCGGTGCGCGTCCTCCTCCCTCGCCGTTCGGCGTGCGTCCTCCTCCCTCGTCGTTGCTCCTCCCTCGTAGTTCGGCGGGTGTCCTCCTCCCTCGTCGTTGCTCCTCCCTCGTAGTTCGGCGCACGTCCTCCTCCCTCGCCGTTCGGCGTGCGTCCTCCTCCCTCGTCGTTAGGCGTGCGTCCTCCTCCCTCGTCGTTGCTCCTCCCTCGTAGTTCGGCGGGTGTCCTCCTCCCTCGTCGTTAGGCGTGCGTCCTCCTCCCTCGTCGTTGCTCCTCCATCGTAGTTCGGCGCACGTCCTCCTCCCTCGTCGTTAGGCGTGCGTCCTCCTCCCTCGTCGTTGCTCCTTCCTCGTAGTTCGGTGGGCGTCCTCCTCCCTCGTTGTTCCTCGACGTTCGGCATGCGTCCTCCTCCCTCGTCGTTACTCCTCCCTCATTGTTCCTCGTCGTTTGACGTGCGTCCTCCTCCCTCGTCGTTCCTCCTCCCTCGTCGTTACTCCTCCCTCATTGTTCCTCGTCGTTTGACGTGCGTCCTCCTCCCTCGTCGTTCCTCCTCCCTCGTCGTTAGGCGTGCGTCCTCGTGAATCATCAACAGGACTCAGTCGCCTAAAAGCAGCTTCCACATTGTCCGAAAAGGGACAATGTTATCAGTTGCCAAAGCAGCAGCCAAATGTTTTGTATTTTATACTGCAACATTTCTATGACGTTAATGAAAATGTAATTACATTTTTAATTTCACATTTCATAGGATGTGTCAGACACATCATCATCCTCTGTTCCTCTTTCCATTCAACACTTGTTGCATTAAACATCATGTCTTAACCTTCGGTGGTTTTTCATTTATTTAAAAAATGTATGGGTTGAAAAAAATCTAATTATCTTTTCAAACCACCATTGGGGTGCGTTTTCTCCAGGACAAAAACAAAGCTGTACGTTTACAATACTGAAGATGCTACAACATTTACTTAAAATGTCTATTTGACTGTTTGCCTTGCTTTTTATTCTTAGTATGAAGTTGTTTTGCTTTGGATATTCTTCCTGTGTGTGTGTGTGTGTGTGTGTGTGTGTGTGTGTGTGTGTGTGTGTGTGTGTGTGTGTGTGTGTGTGTGTGTGTGTGTGTGTGTGTGTGTGTGTGTGTGTGTGTGTGTGTGTTGTGTGTGTGTACACAAACCAGGTTAAAAGGGAGCATGTCAGATCTTTAAGGGTCGATTTGTCTGCCCTAAATAAAAATACCAGCCAGATACTGTTTGCTGCAGGGCTTTCAGAGGCTCAGTCAGTATGATTCATGCACAGACACACACACACACACACACACACACACACACACACACACACACACACACACACACACACACACTCTCTCTCTGAAACCACAGAAGATCTCTGGCTCTGGTTTGGTGGTCTATGTGTACTGAGGCCAGATGAAGGCGACGGATGGGAATTGGTTGACAGACAGTGGCTGCCTCTTCTCTACATGCTGCTCTTTAAACTCAGCTAGTATCCACCCCATGCTGCTGAGTGACACACACACACACACACACACACACACACACAAACACCACACAAATGCCACTCACAACGGCACATACATATTCTCCCCAGCATGCTCACAAACAAGTCATGTGCACCATATGCTTCCAAAACACCCCCCAAAACAATCTATATCTATACTTGTGAGGACCCTCGTTGACATAATGCATCAAACTGTAACTTTAACCATCTGTCAAAGGGAATGGGAAACTACACCAAGGTCATAAAGAAATCTTTAACACACTTGTAATCCTAAACTCTTCTGTAAAAGTGTTCAGAATTATGTGATTTCTTCTTTCATTTGGAATATTACCAAATCTCTACGGGTGGACACATTTCTACCGTCCCGCGTATATATGTGTGGGCATCTCTGTGTTGTGTGTCTGTATCTGTTGTGTGTAAACAAATATCCCTCTGGGACAATAAATCTAAATCTGAGAATAGTTTGAAAGCAAGCTTAAATCAAAAGTAATTATAAAGTAATAATTGCTTTTGAAGCCTCACAATTGTTGACTGAAACTAATTTACTTACGGACGCTTTGCAAAAATAAAAAACCCCGGTACTTCCTGCTCATGTAAATCATGTTAATAATATGATTCTCAACCACCACACGGTCAGTAAGATCTTCACCTGATTCAATCAGGAAGTTGCTCCTAATCTAATAATACCAAGTATTGGATTCCTTCCTCTCCGCCTGAATGGCAAAGGTAGAATGGGGAGATGGCTCATTCATAAATCACAGTTGCATTAAGAAACAGATGGGAAAGATGAGCTGCTAAATTACTTTCAGCATTAACCTGAATTATGTGCAGTTGATGCCGTTTTAGTGCTCATTGAGAACATTTACAATGTAAAAGGTTTCAGAAAACGAACCGCTGCTTTGTTTCTGTTTGGTTTGGGCTCAGCTCAGTGTTACAAGCATGTCAGCTAACATGTCAAGTACGCTGAGCGACACTAATGTGCAGATTCATAGGAAGGTATATGGAATTAGCATTGCTTCATCAAGACGCATAATACTTTTTAGTTGTGCTGCAATCTTTCTTTTAATCCTCACTTTCTTCTCTGTCGTATTTTGATGCCATGTTTCATCCTCCCTCTGATTCCACCTCTGATATCTCTTGTTTACACTCTTTGAAGCCACAAATGCCTTTTATGACTTCCATCCTCTTTTATTCGCTTTCATTTTCCATTTCATCCGACTCCCTGTTACCTTTTTACTCCCTCTGCCTCCCAGTTGAACTCGCTCTGCTTCTATTCCTCCGTCCACATAGAATAAACATGTTATAGACGTGTTTCACTGGACTAACGCTGTGACTTCTGACATAGTAATAACCTGCGCTCTAGAGGATGCATTCAACATGTCCTTGCCTGTAATGTCAGCTCTACCTGGATGCAGTTTCCAGACACTGTGCAGAATGTGTTCTCCCTCTCTGAGGAAAATGCCTTGTTTCAAGTCTGCTAATCTGCTAGCTTCTAAATATCTGCCTGTGTTACAGAAACGTGTGTGTGTGTGTGTGTGTGTGTGTGTGTGTGTGTGTGTGTGTGTGTGTGTGTGTGTGTGTGTGACTGTGTCAGTGTGTTTTTTCCAAATGTTTTCCTCTTTACATTTGAGCTCATTTTGTCCTCAAAGTGAAGCTGTTTAGTGCGACTCTTATCGAGAGGCTGCAGCTGTTGTTGTGAGAATACCACGGCAGCCTGGAGGGACACCTTCACGCACACGCACACACACACACACACACCTTGGTTTAGCCACACCGAGCTGACTAAGGCACACGCCCTAAACATGCATGAATAATAGCAGTGTTGTTATATTTACCTGCGATTGGGTATAGCCGAGCGATTCTCTTGAGAATGAATGTTCTGTGAGCTCGTGCTCGTCGTGCAGTTCTTCTAATTCCACCACTTTTTAAAAAACTTTTTTTATCTCGTGACCATCAACAATGTTGTACTCGTGATCAATGTTATTGTCGTACATGTTTTTGAATGCGTGCCACGGACATTACTATCTAAATGCAACAGCTGTTTTGTGACTTTGAGAAGCCGTAGTGTACGGCTTATAAATAGCGTGTAATATCGTAATGTTACACGTTCCATGATGTATGATGACATATCTCAGCCGACGTGCTCGTGGTTGATGATGTATTTCAAGTTATTGCTGGCTATAATGTTACCTCTCTGACCCCCTCTGGTAATGGCGTGGCCACCCTGTAGGTTAATGGATACTGTATTTCCTCCACCTCTCCAGAGCGGCCTCGCTGCGTCTGCCATGGTTACAGCAGCGGAGCCTGGGCTCTTATTCTGCTCAGATTAATGGCCCCAGCTTGGACTATTGACACAACACTTATCTTGTTTTTATGAGTCCAGCGGCTTCTATCTATGAGCCCAGACACACACACACACACACACACACACACACACACCTCGCTGCGGCTCCCACACGTACAGTTCAGTTACAGTTATGAGTGGTGTTCACTCTTTGTAACACAATTGATGTTTCCAGCTCTAATGGCCGCCTCTTACACAGTGCAGCCAGCAGACCGGAGGAGCAGACTGCAGGCGGACATATTTGATGCTCTGGAGATGGAAGTCATCATAACTACATAATAACCAGCGACGTTGGTCTGTGGTTGGACTCTACATTGACTTCACATATTACTTGTGCTCTTTTTAAATACGTCTCTAAGTAACCTTTCCTGGAAATATAATTTAGTTTCCTCTTTTTACCTTCAAACATCACAAGCCAGATGTTCCACAGTTGCTGTTGGTTTGCATGTTTACATTCAGTTTACCTGCAGCTTCTCTCTGACCCCGATAACAACAGATACTTACTGTTCCCTGTGGTGGTTGTTAAAGAAATAAACACCAAAGCTCCGAAACACAATGTTTTATTTGTCATTTTTACATTTCGGTTGCTACACACATTGAGTAGATGCAGTAGATCCAGTCAGCTGGGTCCATATTAGAGAAATGTGCTGTGCATACCATTAAGAAACTGGTTATGGGTCATAGTGAATCCTTATGACTTTACCTCTTGCACACATTTGAGGTTTTAAGTTAATGTCTCAGTAACTATTGGATGGATTGTCATGTTCCCCTCAGGATGAATCATTACAAATGTGCTGCTCCCTTAATATTTCCTTGTGAGCCTGTTAGCATACAGATGTTAGCATTTAGCTCAAAGCACTGCTGTTGCTAAACTTTGTTTAGAGTTGAAAGTCAAATATCTTTCAAACACCTGAACACATGTAGAGAAAGACACCAGCCTGCTAACTACGGTTACAGAGAAAGCTCACCGAGCTCTGTGCATTGGTAATGTTTGTATTGTTATGCAGCTCTGCAGCAGATCAGAGGGAAGGAGAATGAGAATGAGCGGATGAGATGTCCCTGTAGGCTTCACTTCCTCTGTACCTGGAGGATCAAACACAGAGAGTGAACCAAACATCACAGGAGCCGTCAGCCACAGTTAGGCTAACAGATTGCCTTGCCCAAACTTATGTCTGTCAAAGTGAGGTGTGTGTGTGTGTGTGTGTGTGTGTGTGTGTGTGTGTGTGTGTGTGTGTGTGTGTGTGTGTGTGTGTGTGTGTGTGTGTGTGTGTGTGTGTGTGTGTGTGTGTGTGTGAGTGAGTGAGTGAGTGTGAGAGGAAGAGATGGGAGGAGAGGAATTGGTGCGATACAAACTGTTACACTTACACCACATGCAACCTATTTCTGTTGGCTGGTGTACACACACACACACACACACACACACACACACACACACACACACACACACACAGCAATATGCTCTAATAGAACTGTGTTTTCATCTGTCAGATCCAGAGAGCTTACGATGCAAGCTGCTGACTGACACCACACCAAGGTGGAAAAATTCCAATATCTCATTATGTTTTTAAAATTGAATATGTTCGGTGCTCGTGCTGTTTCACACTTCACATCGTAGAGACCATGTATTTACGCAGGGGTAGGTTAACTTAAATGATGTTTCCCACAGTTTGGAGGAGAAAAGGTGAAATGTAGATGCAGGCGGATGAGAAGTTCTGTAGAGACTGCAGCACTGAGACGTGTCAGTGTGATAACCTCTCTGCACGCTGCAACAGAACTGATTGGATTCAGGAGGAGCAGCGACGCTTTATAGAGTCGCTAATGGAGATCCAACTAAACCAAACAGAAAGTTCACTAATTTAATCTCTGTGTTTGTTTGTTGAAATGACCGAGAGCTGATATTTATAACAGCATTATTAAGTGCACACACACACACACACACACACACACACACACACACACACACACACACACACACACACACACACTCTCTCTGCTCAGGTGAATATCATTTAATATGCTTTGGGCAGGTGGAGTTTAATCGGGTTTTCACTGAGCTGGTTGGCTGTGTGAATAACTCCCTGCTGAACAGCAGCTGCTTGACATCACTCATGATTAGCTGAGGTGGGAGTTGACGCTTGTGATTGGTTGATGGTGGTTAGATACAGACTGCTGATGCTGGCCATCCGGTTGCCTGGATACAGCCATCCCTCACTGTGTTAGTGGCCTTGGCAAAGTGACGGACAGCATAAGTGCTCTGCAGAGGAATTTGTCAATCTGTTGATTCTGCTGAGAATCTCTTTAATCCGTCTCCGTGATGGATCTGTGTGACTGTATCTCTTCATCGTTCTTCCTCTCATTCCCTTTTCTCTTCATCACTTCATGCATTAGTCATTGAATTGAGCCATAAGTCTAATATTTACCGTACAATAAAGGCACCTCTCTATTTCTCAAACACTAGTTTCTTATACTGACTGTTCTCCCGTGTGTGCTGGAGCCTAAAGAAAGGGATGCTTCGGTGCGGGTGTTCATGGTCCTCACAGCGTCAGTCTCCGTCAAGACAAGGGTCGGGGGATGTTTCTGGCTTTTCAGCAGGATCACAGTAAATCTACTTGTCCGATCTTTATGACACGCGGTGGAAGGGTGCGGCATGAGCCAAGGAAGAACCCGTTAGAAGTTAGAGCGGATCCGATTCACGGTGCGGACACTCAACCAGTTAGTGTAGATCCACCTTCAGCTTCTTTCTATCAGCTGTCATTCATGGTGCTCAGAGGACGAACTCAACGCTTCAAAACCTTGTAGGGCTTTTTCTTCCACCAACTCACTTTACATAATCTCATGTTTAATACATTATCATTTTGTCACTTCTACTTGTTAAGACCCGAGTCAGTAAGGTAGAAAGAGTCCTCGTGTTGCACTATGTGGTTCCCTCTTCAGTGCTGCGTGCTCTGGCCACACGCCAGACTCTGAGCCCTGCAGACCGCCTGCTAATCTGTTTCTCTTGGTGGACAGACAGAGGACTCTGGACTGCACATTCTCCTGGACACGGGTGTGTGTGTGTGTGTGTGTGTGTGTGTGTGTGTGTGTGTGTGTGTGTGTGTGTGTGTGTGTGTGTGATAGTGTAGATTGTTTTCAGAGGTGGC
>NC_041358.1:26804128-26841628 GCF_900634415.1 Cottoperca gobio
GCACACACCGTGACACATAATCTGTAGCAGAGGAAGATCAATGTTGTCTCTGGTGTCCTTCTAACTGGCTCTGAATGACATTAGAATAATAATAACCACGATATCAGCCGCAGAGGTCCCCGCTGATAAAGGTCACTGAAGACGCTGCAGGAGACACGTTGAGAGCTTTCTGCAACTTTTTAATCACAAAGTGAAGAAAGTACTTTTTATAATGAGACAAAACATTTTTGTCGATTTAATTGATTCACAGAAAAATGATTGCAAATTCTTTTGACAATCGATTTAAACGTTTAAGTAAAGAAAGATCTTTGTACCATACGAGCTTTGAATAAGTGACCTCTCCGTAAATGATAAGTAATCTAGTCTGTGGTGTATATTGTTAATCTGTATAACTGTGTAGTGCTGTGGCCGGTCGTAGCATCTTAACGATGAGGATTTGTTGCTTTTATCAGTTTAATATTATCGTAAATTTAAATCTCAAGATTTTGAAACTGTGGCTCGTTTATTTTAAAAGTCTTATAAACTAATCTATTAAAAAATAATCATTAGTGTCAGTGCTCTAATGTTTGCTTAGTAGTCAGGTCCAAGGCTGAGCAATCATAAATGAGTGAGATGAGTGAGAGGACGGTGCTCGCTGCTTTTAATCTTCTGCTGCGTAATTAGACGTGAAGTCAGTCGGAGGATTCCTTGTTAAGGATTTTCCGGAGGGACAAACATAATAGGATTCTCTACATTGACATCCAGCTGTATCCATGGTAATACAATGAGGCGCCCATTACAGGGCCAGAGCATTCTGTAATGTACACACACACACAGAAGAGCACACATGCAACACACACACACACAGACCCTCATTAGGAATCGCAGAGGAGGGGCTAAACCCTCCTCCTCCATAAGCTGAATAGACGAAAGATGAGATAAGAGGATGGAGACACTTCAAAAACAAAGGGCTGTAGTGATTTTCTGTGATTGCACCTGAAAGAGACGCGTTCCGTGGTAAATACACGTGGAAGGAGTTTGTGTATGCTTAGCTTCATAGCTTTTATCCTATTATTTGAATGTCAGAGGTCATTCATGGGAGAAATGACCTTCAGCTACTATTTCAGTTGATTGTAAAATCGAGCTGAATCTCCTGCTGTGATTTCTCTTTCTCAGCGTCGTATCGTCTTTCTCTCCGCAGACGCTTTGTTTGTCACCATCTCCTGCTGGCCCGGAGGCCAAAGTCCCCTCCCCTGTAATCACTCCTCTTTATCCTGCCAACCCACACGTGACCTTTGCACCGTCACTGCTACTGTTGATACCGCGGAAGGATAGCAGGACAGTTCATAGACAGACTGCACAGACAGAGTCTTCACAGAGTTGCTGTTTAAACTACACCTTTATGAGCTCAGAGCTGCATGTACACACACACACACACACACACACACACACGCACACACACGCACACACACGGCAGGCTCAGATATGCACAACATGTTGCACAGCTGATGAGTGGCTGAACCCAAATGAAGCCAGAGCAGTGACCACCGTAGTGTTTCTCTGTAAATATTTAACAGACATTTGCCCTGAAGCTGACCTTTAACCTTCCTGCTGCAGTGTACCGCTCAGCAGAAACACGTGGTCAGCAGGTTATATTTATAAATGTCAACGTGCCAACATGAAATTCAGTTCATTTCAACACAATGCAGATTTAGCTTAGACCATCGTGACCCACAAGGACCTGGAGCAGAATAACAGTAGTAGAGTAAGGCCACCCTTGAGTACATCTTTTGAATCTGCAACAGGAGGATTGTAAACAAAGATGAATTATCTGAGCAGATAACATCTTTCACATTAAACATATTCTCAGAAAATCCAAAAAATACACCAGATAAAAAAACCAACACTATAAGATCCATTAGATGAGACTGATTTGTAGATCTTGACACTAATACTGACTTAAAGTACACCTACACCTACACGCTTTGCACTAACTAAGTGTAATTCATTGCCTCCACTCTTGTGTGAGCAGTTAAAGGTCTGATTCTATAACCTGCTGCTGGCTGTGCAGCAGGGTTGATACCTGTGGATCCAGCTCCCGACACATCCATCACAATAAAGGTGTTTGTGTGGCGCTCAGCGCTACTCGCTGGCGTTTTCAGGCTCCTAAAGGACAGTTGAAGCTCGCTGTAATGAATAAGCCATCAGCTGTGCTCGGGCTCCCAGCTGCCACATGGGCCTTCTCTGTCACATCCATCATCTGCTGGGGGGGCCGCGCTGCACAAAAGGAGGGCCGCTTCGCCAAAGGACCGGGGTACAAGTATGTGTGTGTGTGTGTGTGTGTTTGAAGGTCCTGCTATCAGGGTCAGTGGCACTAATGAGCTGTCGTGATAGAAACAAGGTTTGACCCCTTTTCCTAATTCTCCAATATACATTTGGGAACAACTACTAAAGAAGAAGAGAGAGAAGGAAGAGAGATGTAGGTAGGGGGCGTGGATCTGGTGGTGTGGGGGTGAGAGGGAGAGGTCGTCCTGGTCCTCTGGGGTTTGAGAGACACAAAGAGCTGCAGCTCCCGGAGGACTCTCCCCCATCAGCCCACCGTGCTTTTATCACTGGCCTGATTAAACTCACCCGCCAGCCAGTAATGTAGCTATAATATATGATCTCTCTCTCTCACACACACACACACACACACACACACACACACACACACACACACACACACACACACACACACACACACCTCACAGGTATTCTTAGATCCGTATGGACACACCCCTGTGGTTTGTCACATGACTAGCTCCCATGGTGACAGAGACAAAGGTTTATTAGTATACTTGTCTCATATATATATATATAATATCTGCACAGATTAATGTGCTTTATATTTTACACCATTTAAACCTGTGGCTCTGAGAATGTGTCTCACCATATTCAGATACAAGCTGCATTCGTAAAGAGTAGGAAGTAGGAAGTAGGAAGTAGGAAGTAGGAAGTAGGAAGGGGAGTTCAGTCGATATCTGTGAACATCAACTCTGCTCTAAAAATAGAGTCCCCTGAGCCCGACGTGTTAAATCTTCAGAAGACACTTTGTGTTAATGGATAAAGTGTTTGTTCCACCTTTTAATTAAGTTTATTGTATAGTAGCTCCACACGGCTATGACCATGTTCAGTCATCTGATACAAACATAATCAGAAGATGCTTTTCTTCCTCCCACATCTGTGATATTTGCTACAACACAGCTAGAGATTCAGGCCGACTGGGAAGGAGAGGAGTTTCTTTTATACACACACCCTCCCAGCGGGGCCTTCAATATAAAAGTGTTTTCATGTTAGTGTGCCAACGAGTGCCTGGGGTGTTGACTCCGCTACGTAAAGGGTTAGCGTCCGCCCAAAGGTTAAAACATATTGCCGAACCCGATGTGTGTCTGCGGGAGTGTAGACGGGGTCAGTGAGGGTTTGTACTCCACTATACAGACGCGTCATGTATCCTCAGTGCTGCTTATCTGCTTAGAACAATTGCAGCTCTCCTCGCTTTTCTCATTAGATGCTTTGAACTGGAAGTAAACGTAATGCCCCGTCTACAACTCAAGCTGCTTTTAGTTACATGCATTTAGTTTAATTTGTGTTCTGGGAAACTAGGCCTGCAAAACTGTTTTATTTGGCCATCTATCATGGACTGGTGCTTTTTCAGTCTCATTTCACAGTCAGTTGCTGCGTCCTGCTCTTTTCCGCTGCTCAGTGAGATGTGCAGCGGCCTCAGTATTGATTTCTAGGCGCACAGAAAAAGGCAATACAAAGGTACTGAGTAGGCCCAATCAACGCACATTGATTATCTTACGCTGACCGCTTCCTACTGCCGTGCAGTTTTCTGCTCAGCATGTCTGCTATGAAATGTGTGTGAGTGTGTCGCTGTGATTAAATGCTGTCATGGAACATTTGTCTTAACACAGAAATAAATTGGGAATAAATGAGTAACAGTGAGGCTGCATTTGATCAAATAATCAACACTCAATCATGCTGCTATCATAGAGCCATGTCCAGACATGAGTGCACACACACACACACACACACACACACACATGCAAACGAACACCTGCTCATTCACATGCATGCACACAGTCAGGCTGTGATGTGAAAGCAATTGGCTGCAGCAGAGGAGAGGCCAACTCCCGGAGTCTGTTGCTAATGGCTACAGGATCCAGGGGAGCGGGGAGAGATGTCGATAATGACAATGTCACTCCCAGCCAACCAGCTCTCAAAAATGGGGCAGGACACACACACACACACACACACACACACACTCACACAACTAGACGCTGAAATGGAAGAGCAATTTTCTTCCCACCAGGTGCCTGTGTTATTATAGCCGTCAAAATTTCTACTTCAGGTCCAATGTTTGAATGAAGGATTTTCTTTCCTGTTTTTCACTCTGCAGGTTCTATAATCAACATATGATTTCCTTAAATGTTCATTTTAAATTTCAAGGTCAACCAGCAGTTTACTCTTCCTGTTTTCTGGGGGTGTTCGGTCATACTGTGTTGAGGGGAGAGTCTGCCCTGCTCCTGCAGTGCATTCTGGGTGCTTTAGTTGGGAGACCGTTCATTTCCTTCTTCCATCCATCAGCTGGGTCACAACGAACGAGTGGCATCAAGTCCGTCCTCCACATCTGTTTCTTTGTTCTCTCAACAATCCGCAAGGGCTTTATTTTGTTGTACAATTCTTCACACATCTTCTTTATAACATTATAATTCACATTGAGCAGAGAACTCCCCAGTCTCACGCCATGTTTGTGTTTCCAATGTAACCGCAGACATTACAACGGAGCTGAGGTAGATGATGTAAGATCGTGCAAAACATAGAATAGAGCGACTCTGCTCTGCTGTTCAGATGTGTGCAGAAGTATGCATAAAAGGATCAATGAAGATACAAGATATTATGAAATGATTATAAATGTTGTTCATGTTAAAATCGTTTAGCATCGCTAAAACTTTTTAAAGATAAAACCTAATACTCTTTGTTCCTTTTGGAAATAGGACACAATTAGATTTGTACAGCCCCTCCTTCTCACATTACATGTAGAGCAATGCAGCTGCAAACAGGACCCTGATGCTTCCTCTGTGGCCTCCCAGTACAGACGTGGCCCTGATATTTTCCGTATGATTGCGGTGAGTCTGGGATGCCGCCCTTATCCTTCCACTTGGTTGCCTGTGGATCAACTGAGTTCAGTGAAGAGGAAGGAAAGATAGAGAGGAGAGAGACAGAGAGACAGAGAGGGAGAGAGACAGAGAGGGAGAGAACGAGAGAGGAGAGAGACAGAGAGAGAGAGAGGGAGAGAACAGAGGGGAGAGAAGAGAGAGGGAGGGAGTTATATCTCTTAGCATGTGAAGTCTAGAAGCCTAAGAACCTCTCTCTACGTCTATCTTTACTCATTCTCTCGCTCTCTCTTCTCTCTCTCTGCTCTCATCTCTCGCTCTCTCTCTCTCTCTCGCTCTCTCTCTCTCGCTCTCTCTATCTCTTGCTCCACCCATCCCCCTTTAGAGTTATCAAGCCAGAGCTTAGAAGGTCCAACCCTCCCTTTATTGTCCAGCAGAGCAGCACCGTGGAGCATTTCTGATTCTGCTCTTTCCTCCACAGACGAGCTGATGATTAATATCAATCATGTTTGCGTAACGCTGAGAGCAGAACATACATCTTATTGTTATCTTAATGAGCCATGATGATGTAAACCAGCTCTGACTAATGGGGTTAAGCTGTTAGTTGACGATCATTGGAGACTCTGTACTTAATCTACTCCTTTGATCCTCTAAGGAGATACTGTGGAGAGCAAAGCTGTGCAGCGAGACACAATTAAATAATGAATGACTTTACGTACGGGCCGTCACCTCAACAAACCTCTTATCTCTTCCTTTTTGTGACTCAGCCTTCATTTGTAATTTAAAGGTCATTAAGTCGTAGATACGGACCTGGCCCCTCTCCTCGCTCAAGATTAAGTTAACTATTGGAATAAAGTAGTTTACAATACAAAGCCATGTAATGTAGTAGAAGATACACACGTACAGAATAAAACAGACGAGTCCAAGCCTCAAGATTGGTGTTTTGTTCGTCGCCATCTTTCCTTTTTCCTTTTACTGAAAACACAAACTGTGAAAGGGTTAAAGTTCTCAGACGAAAACACAGACCCAAACTGGACAACACAGTGGTAGCGACCTGTCAATCACAAGGTAGCCCCGCCCTAAAGCATTCCCTGCTTTATCGTCTATTTTACTCTAACTGGGAACATTATTTACTAAATGAACGTCATGCTGTAATGATGAAGACTTGAAACTACAGATTAAGATCATAAAGTCATCAGGAAAATATTTACTGAGGTAATAAATCAAGTGAGAAGTAGAAACATTTTCTCATAGACTTCTATACAACCAGATGCTGTAGCCCCCTGCTGGATATTAGAGAGACTGGCACGTTGGCTTCACTTTTCAGACCCGGAGGTTGACCCGCCTCTTAGAGAACAGTGCCCTCCTCCCCTCCTCCCCTCGCCCAACAACCAGCCTCCCTCCTCTCCCTCATTCTCCCTACTCTCTAAGTACTCCTTCCTACACGCTCTCCTTCCTCCTGCACACCTCCCCTAATGTCTTGATTTAGGCTTTGCTTCATATGACCTTCATTTTTCCAGCTCAGTGAATCGGTGAATCATTTTCCAAGAGCAGCAGTCATAGCAGGCTCTTACTCATGCAGGTGTGTGTACACTATGAAGTTCTCGCAGTGCCTTCCTAGTGTCCGTGGGAATAAATCTAACTTCTAACATGATGCCAAGAACCTCCAGACATCCTGAAGTGCAGGCAGGAGAGGTTTCAGAGGAGATGACCATCAAAGTGGCGACATCCTCTGTACTTCTTGTGTTTTGCACTTGGGGCTTCAGGTAACCAGAGTAAGATACTGGTCTCCTAATGCCACATAATGGAGGAAGACGTATGCACACGCACACTAATAGACATTTTAAGGTTGTGTATTGTGATGGGAACTACAAGAGAGGCGCCTGCTGTGCCCTGACGCTCTGTCCTGACATTTATACTCTTTATACTGTGTACATCTGTGTGTGGTGTTACAGTGAGTCCCTTTCATCAGTGTCCAGTATTAACTCTGCTGCCGCTCAAGCAATCAAACTTTATTTGTACATCAGCACCTTTCATACAGGTCGGTTCAAAGTGCTTTACAGGTGACCGACCAGTGAAGTGAAAACAACAGAAAAGACTAAAACAATTCAGCAATTTGACAAATTGAGACGAATGCACGTGAGACAATACAATTATAACAGTGAAATAAAATGGAATTAAAAGCTATAAGAAATGTAATCTTTGTTAAAAATAGTTTGAAAATAAAAACTAGTTAAAATAAAATAACAATAATTTTAAAATGCAATAAACATTTTCAAATTAAATGCAATAAAATAAGTGATTAATAAAACTACAACAAAGTATAATACAATTTTACAACTTAAATACAATAAAATAAGTGCATAAATGAATGTAATGTAAACCGTTCTTAATTAAAAGCTGAATAGGTAGATTTTAAGTTTATGTTTAAAGATTATAAATAACCCTGTAATGCCCATTCATGCAAACCTTTTAATATTTAGTATGACAGCAGAGAGTTGATGGAAACGTTTTAACTTCAGTGATAATTGGCTGCTGTTGATGTACTGAGAGTAATGTGGGCTTTTCAAACAACAGCGGGATGTATCATTTATATAATAGTAGTTTTAATTTAATTGATATTTCACATTAGGCTACATTTCTATTTAAAATGCTAAACCGTATACTGGAGACTCGGACGTTTCACACAGTACAGGCTCCACTGTGGCTCCATGAAATCAGACCTGATCTCTTTAGATTAGATTTGCTTCAATTAATGTTTAATAAGGGATCTGTGCGGTGCGTGAGTTTGCATACTGAGACATTGATACTCGTCCACGTCCTCTGTTGGTCGGCTGCCACAGGAATAAAGTCTGCATTATCCGATTCATCGCAGAGTGCGTATAGAAACGTGATATTGGCAATAAATATTATATAGAAATACAACACATGCTAATCTAAACAAAGTTGAGACTGCACAGCCACGGGCTTCATGTACAGCGCGCTTCATCTCTGAGTTTATAATATCCCCACAGCGGACATCGCTTAAAATCTTCTGGATCTCAAAGGGCTTAAGATGTCTGACAAAGTTTGAGAGACGTGACTGAAGCGGGAAAGTTCAGGCGAACATTTCACCCGATGAGATGATTCGGGAAGCTTTTTAATTCACGCTGTTATCAGTTTGCCTTTTCCTTCGTGCTCCATCTACCTATAGAGAGATGCAGCGAGTCGGCGACGCTCTCAGAGAGACTATCCTGATCTTCAAGGCCCGGCGTGGAGCAGAGGGCGGTCTGGGCCAAACTCTCCCTCACTCTGACTGCGAGAGATAACGCTTCACAGCAGCAGCTTAGTGACATAAGAAATACTGCCCTCTGAAGAATAAAGAGCGGGGTAATTAACTTTCCCATCAGCCCCCCTGGTCAATACTGCTTTCTGTGGACTTCCTGTTTGTGGCCTACTTTCCCTCCCGGTCCAATCTAACTTCTCCCCTCGTCTCCCTTATTCCTCTTTAACTACAAACGTGCTGAGAAAAGGCAAGAATTACTGACACATAAAAACTCCTCTCATATATTCATAAGCATTTTAGTTTTTTCTTGGTTTACAGGAAATACAAACGTCCTGTTTAACAACAAACATGACCCACTTCAGGAGGTTCTCAGGAACTTTCCCTATTAGTGTACTTCAGACCGCTGTGTCCACCTCGATGTCTTGTTTAAGGACTCACTAAAGTAATTGCTACACTGAAAAGTTTTCTGTGTCTTTTATACCCACTTAGTCGTACTTCTTTCATTTAGGTGAAAGTCATTTTCCTGTCTCTGGCTGGACGAGCTGAAACCAATTTGTGGTCATTCCTGATTTTGTTAGACATTTACATACAAGTACACAACATAGACCGTGTACAAGAAGTGGATGTACTCATTGGTTTGTTGTCTGTCGTTTTGAAGCCTCGAGTTTGGCGTCTTGATTTTTTGGAACCATAAGTGACACGAGAGTGGAAAATATTTATTTTTTTGGGGTCCAATTTAATGGTACAATTAACTTTCATGAAGTACAAAAACACAGTGAAATGTTTGAACCTGTAAAACAACATCCAAACTGGACAACAACGTGGTGGTGACCTGTCAATCACAAGGTAGCCCCGCCCTAAAGCACACGCTGCTTTACCGTATATTTTACTCTAAATGAGAACATCATTTATTAAATGAACATCATGATGTATTAAAGAAGACTTGAAACTACAGATTGAGATCATAAACTCATGTTTTCATTGTTTACTGAGGTAATAAATCAAGTGAGAAGTCGGGTCATTTTCTCGTAGACTTCTATGCAATCTGACTTCTTGTGGAGTCGCCCCCTGCTGGATATTAGTGAGAATGCAGGTTAACGCCTTTTAAAGAAGAAACAGACACAGAGAGCATAATGTTTTCTTTGGAGTTCTCTCTTGTTCTTCCATTCCTTCTTTCTGTTTTTATCTTTCCTTATATTGCTTCTTCCCATATTTCTCTGTCCCCCTCAGTGTGACTCTACTTCATCTCACACCCCATCTGGCCTCTTGCTGTTACTCTCTCCCTCTCGTGATGTATTGGCTTGGCTGCTCATAATAAACCCATCACATGTGCCTCACCCTCTCTCCCTCCCTCTCTCTCTCCTCCTTCCCCCCTCTCACACACACACACACACACACACACACACACACAAGACATACTAACACCTCTCAGAATGTGTTGAACACGTGATTCTCTCCATCATATCTTTTTCACTACTCTACGCCGGTGGAGTATATATTTCTTGGAGCTGCTTAGCTTGCAGTCTGGCAGTATAAATAGTACACAATGGATTGGGAGCTACAGTAGTTCCTCCTCCTGCCTCCGGTCGTCCCTGGCTGGCAGTCTCGCCCAGTGAGTGTGCATTCTTAATGCTCCCCTGGCCTCGATGAGAGAGATGATTGGTAGAATTAATTGTGGCTGGAGGGCCGAATGGGAATAAGTGAGAAGAAAAGGCGAGATGGAGGAGGAATAAAGGGGGGGGGGGGGGGATCTCTGGCTGGTTATAGTGTTGTGTTTCCTTCCTTGAAGCCTGGCACCAGAGGATGTAGAAGTTGTTTTTGTGCACTCACACACTTTGGTCTCTCTAGATTAATATTAGATCAATCCTCTTCTCTTTTATAGCTCAGCTCGTCTTTCTTGTGATTTACACCTGTGTGCTCGGAGGGAAGAGATAAGTGAAGCTAATACAGCGACGTTCCTGATGTGATGGTCTCCTCAGCTCCCCCGACTGTAATGCTATCAGCACAGTGAGGTGTCATTAAATGAGATAAATGGAGCTTGAAAATAGGGGCATACAAAGTGTGTTTGTCTCTGAGTGTGGGGGCTTGTTCCTCCGTGTTTGTTTTAACGGATAGTGCAGCGAGGATGTCCCCTCCCTCCAGAGTAACGGCAGATCGTATCTACTAATTCAAAAGAAGCACTACAGGAATGCTCTTCTCTTTTGTTTTGTCGTGTTTTTCTTGTGTAGCAGAATTGGATCAGACTACAACTGCATTTTGTTTTGCAACCCTGTGTTGCAGAATGACAATAAATGATCCTCGAATCCTCATGTGAGCTCCTAACACAGAGGAAAGTGTTGCTCTTCTTCTTCTTCTTCTTCTTCTTCTTCAACGGCAACAGATTTTCAGCATGAAGCTGAAGGTGAAGGTGATCGAGCAGAAGAAGAATTAAAATATTATAACGACAAACTTCCTAAAGCAGTTGTGACTTGTGCAGGGTGTGTTGTGTTGGTTGTTGTTCTCTTCTCCTCTCAGTAAATAGGAGGGTCTCCTTGAAGGATTTATATGTTGCTTTTATGGGGTCTCGTCCCAGAATGCTTGTATGGGAATATAAGAAGTTGGGGGTGGGGTGTGTGTGTGTGTGTGTGTGAGAAGGGTTTGGGGGGTTAGAGTAGTGGGGTTCTGGGGAAGATGTCTCATCATTTATTTATACAATCTGCAGAAGAAGGGTTAGCTGAGAGGGGGGGGGGCTGCCCTGGGAATACTGTAGGTCAAGAGTTGTTTTTCTAGCTACCAGCGCAATTCTTTGTCTGAGAAAGTGAAAGCGATGAATGAGTGAATACAGCTGTGGATCTGCTCTTCTAACATGTTGCTGACGTCTCGTTGGTGCTGAAGCTGAACATAAATGCCGGCGGTTTTATGGCTGAGAGGATTAACAAAACAATATCATCAACATCAACAGCTTTTAATGTCGGCAGGTTTATGCAGAAACTACTGTCCTGATTCTAAAGAAACGTGGGGGGAGAGAGTAACATGGGCCAAAGAAGATCTGAATACATCTGGGAGCAGATCCGAATCCCAGCGGATACATGATTCATGTTTCACTTCTATTAGCTCTGCGCTGTGGGGCATTTGTGCTCCATTTATGGGACGTGTTAATAATCGGAAAAATGAGTTCCCAACTGGAGGAATTAACGTTCGTGCCCAAACTTAGAAACTGATATCGGCGTGTTGTTTAAACGCTTTGAGCAATGAAATACAACAATTATCAGGCAAAATATGCGACATCAAGACTTGCAATGGACACAATTTACATTTTATTGGTTAAAGTTGTCCTGACTGACATTGTTGTGTAATCTGCTGATTATTAACTAATGTATCTTTAGTCTATAAGATGTCTAAATAAAGACGAATCATGTTTGGATGTTTTGTTTGATCAATAGTCAACAAACCTTAAGTTCATTTATAATAATACAAAATGGACTAAATTAATTCATTAATTGTTTTTGTCTTTAAAGTTATTAGAAATTATCAAACAATTGATTAATCAACTAGTTTGGTGTTGAGAAAACTAAATGTTGGCGTCTCCGCTGCTTCTTTATGCTGCTGGTGATGGTCGTGATTTACAGTCGTTAAATGTTCCTACATCTAATTAAACCACGTATTGATTTGTCTGTAGCTTCAGATAAATGACATCCTATATACATAGCAATAATCAGCTGCTGTTGCTTCTCAGTGCTGGTTGGTCAGTTATATAAACGTCATAGCAACTAAATGTCCTCACAAGTACTGTAAACAGGTCTGTTCGGTTCTCTGGAGGCAAAGAGGAGAATAGTGTTTAATGTTGACACTTGAAGCTTCAGTGCTACTGTCCAAAACACACACACACACACACACACACACACACACACACACACACACACACACACACACACAGAAGGAGCATAAATCACCACACAGCCCTACAGGGACAGAACCATTATTCCCTACCGATGTGCTCCATCATCATCTCTACACACACACACACACACACACACACACACACACACACACACACACACACACACACACACACACACACACACACACACACAACTCTATTTAAGGTCCAGAGTTTATTTGCCGATGAAGGGAGATTTACTTCCTCCCTCGGGGGAACCAGGACTGCAGTAGACATTTTAAAGGTGACATATCATGAAAAAAGCTTTTTCAGTGCTTGTGCACATACATGTGGGTTTCTGGATCCCTTCCTATGTCACATGCAGGCTCATCAGAATACCCCCCACCCCCCATATATATATAAATAAATATATATATATATATATATATATATATATATACATATATATATTAGAATACAAGTATGAACCTGAAATGAGCAGGATATGTCTTTAACATGTCCGGAGGAGAAGGAAGAGCCCTGCGTGTCTGCGTGTCTGCGTGTCTGCGTGTCAGTGTGTCAGTGTGTCAGTGTAGAGAGGCAGTGACAGGAAGCCACTGACACGGGAGTTAGTTGCTCATTTGGGCAAAAAAAACCGAGATAATTAATGTGATTTTATCAGTGAAACAGAGTTGTTGCGTTGTGAAACAAATATGGTTTTGGATGCTTTATGGTATGTGTGTAGAAAGTACTACATTTACTACATTTGCATGTAATCTAAGTGCTGAATATTCTTCTAAACAAGTTTAGAAATTTAAGTTCATCGCCCCTGTCACTCTGTTTAAGTGTCTCCTTTCCCATGAAGTCCAAACTTTCACCTCCATTCAGATCCTTTTGGTGAGCGCTGTTGGACTGTACTATCATCCACTCTTGTGATAATGAGAACACATCCTGTGGAGCTGCAAGAGAAGCTGTCACATGAACACTCACACAGATTCAAATGAAGATACAGCACATGCCATAGTAGCTGCATGAATTCAGACGCTCTGTGTAATTAGGTTTCATGCATGTACACTGTTCATCTTAGGCGGCAGGTAAAGAGTGGACACAATGTAATTATGGGATGTTGACGCTCTTCTGTGCTAACGCTGGGTGACGTGCGATGCAGGTTGCAGGAGATGGCTGACAGAGATGTTAGCAGAGAGAGTCTGTTGGTGAAGCCTCAGGAAAACACAGCTGTGAGGATGAACTGCCTCTGACTGGGGCCTTTGTTCTTACACTTCACACGCCTCTCACACACACATGCATGCATGAAAAGAGTGTGTGCATGTGCTGATATGTGGAAATACACATACACACCTCCACTGATGTGTTCAGTAGTGCACAAGGTCAGCAGGAAACAAAGAGACGGGGGTGCGAGGCCATTTCATAACCCCTTCTATACTGCAGAGAGCCCTCACATCTACACTTTCATCCACCAACACACTCGGTTAGTCAGCCTCCAAGTGAGAAGGAAGGCAAACACACACGTATTCTTCTGAAACATCCGTGTAAATGTATTTTACTGACGATCTAGAAATGTTACCTGATCGTGGTAAATAAGTTGATTGTGGTGAATTTCTATTATCGGGATAATTGTGTTAATCCTCACGAGTGACTTGATTTATTTTAAAGATAAAGACATTATAACAGACTCACAATGAAGCTATTTAAAAAAAGATTTATTTATAAAAATATATTTATGCAGGAAACCTTTTTTAAGATTGTTTGATTTGATCTGTGATGCAACAAAACTATTAAAAGATATATAGAAATATAAGATTCCAGCATGTTTTGCTGCCATTTTAAGAGTTTTAATCATATTTTGATGATTATCGTGAATTAAAGTTGCCAGGATAATCGTGGGATGAAATGTTCATATCGTCCCATGCCGGATGTTGTTGACGTTTTCTTGTCCTTTCCTGAACTCCACATGGAGACAGTTACACAGTTAAAATGTGGAAATGCGTCCTCAGTTGTCCAAACAGGTGGTTGAGATGAGAAGCTTTGATGACGAGCTGTTTCTTATTAACATGAAGGATTTAAATTCATTCCCTAATCGCACCACAGATGTAGAATGATCCTCAGTTCACTAACTCCTCCTCGTCTTTTCCTTCAGAGCTCTTTCATGCAGAGCGTTCATTAGCTGCTTCACCTTTCCCTCTGACTGACAGTCTGCGTCTGCTGCTGGCCTGCAGGTCTTACTGAAGGAGCGTGTTGGACCATTAGTCATCCTGTCATGGCACGCTGACTGGCCAGGCTCTCTATCATGCAGCCAACCTGGTCAGCAAATCAAGCGCCCCTCTATCAGAACAGTCACCCAGCCGGTCAGCCGGCGGCTGCAGAGGTGGCCGAGCTCTGCATGTTTGTTACTGCACATGAACTGTGTGTGTAGAAGTGCTGGAGACCTTCTGCTTCCTTTTCTGTCCCTCTTCATCGTCACTCTACATTTCTTTCACCTCCTCTTGCAGAAGCTCCTTCATTTCTATCCTGTTGTCTTGCACTTTTTATTACGTGGGTTAATGCTCCTTTACTTTGTTGTGTCTCCTGACCACTGAATCTGCATCTTCATCAGGACACAACAAAGAGCCGTCTCATGTTCTCTCTGTACAAACTCAGTTACTAAGTGATCTTTAGTTTTCCTTTTCTTTATTGAAGTAGAACATGTACAACTATATTTGACAAGTTTGACATCATCAGTAGGCTCTTTAGAGAACGGAGCCACACATTTAAACAGAATTATAAATATATAAAAGCTAAAGATTCTCTTCTGATTGGTCTTTGGCAGGGGTGTCAAACTCTTTTTAGTTCAGGGGCCACAGCCCAATATCAGTACAATGAACTATCTTTTTACAAAACATTATGAACAACGTGACATTTCTTAAGAAAAATATGTTCAATTTCAACAGTATTAAGCCTCCAGTTTATCATTTACACGTGTGCATTACAACGTTGTTCAATGTCTTTAAATATAAAAAAATTTTACACTTTGCAAAGTCATCCCGCGGGCCGGATTGGACGCTCTGGCGACCGGTTTTGGCCCGCGGGCCGCATGTTTAACACCCCTGGTCTAAGGCATTAATAATGTTACGTTTTCACTGTTTTATTTTTCATATACTTGATTGATTTGCAGTACAGTGTTAGTTCTCTCTGTGTTTAGTGTTTAGCAGAAGCTCAGTATTCTTATGCTCCACTATATGTAATATCAGTTCTGATTAAATAAGAAACATTACTTGTGATTGCATATCACACCAGAAAGTATAGCTATACAGATGAGATGATGATGTGTTGGATGTTTAGTGAGCACTACTTTGATCATCGTGCTGTAACGTCGAGTGAAGGTCTCCTGCTGTATCTCTGCTGCCGTGTTTGCACCTGCAGAACGCACTTTAATGAACTTATAATGGATCACCTTTACGGGGTGTGGAGGCACTTTCTCATTTCTTTTCCTTGTAAAGCTGTTGCTGAACATTATTCCAGCTTTTCCTCACAGCACATGTGTGTGTGAAAAGAGCAGCGACGCTGACAAGCTGCTGCCTGGGGCGTCTCTCTTATTACTGTGTTGAGTAGAAAGCCTCCGCAGCCGAGCATCACTTTATATAACGGCAAATGTTTACGACGCGGTACCACATCCGACACCTTCATCCAGCAGAACCAACATCTCTGTTTATGGGATGAGGGATGAGAAGGTCCACTGTCTATGGAGCGAGCATGTGATTAACTATTGATGTTTAATAAATATAAAAAGTGATGTTACATTGTGTCATATGTTCTATAACTCAAGATTACAATCAGACAGTTGAATGTTGACGGATCTCGTGAGAGTTTGTTGCTGAGACGGATAAAAGTTCATTTTCTCCTTTTTTGTCCGTCTGAAAAAATGCAATTTTATTGTCAGAATTGTCTAAAGATGTGTGAAAAATGAGTGAAATATTTAATATTTAAGAATCTTAATCTGTGTTCACCTTCGTTTCTCCCATTGGAGTTAAAAGACCCACGTGACACCGATACAGGAAGTGGACTCTCAGAGTCTCCTTTCCTAAGCGTCTCAGCTTTAGCCTAATGTAAGTTTAAGAACCATTCCGGTAAAGAGCCACCGACATGAAGTCTTTAGTATATGTGTGAACATGACACAGAGATTTATCATGCGAGTATGTGGGCTTGGCAGGTAACTGGCCAGAAGCCACATTCTAAACTCAGGTGTCAGGTAGCTGCTGTGAAGGAGCCGGAGGATTACTGGAGACGGAGCATCGATGCTGATTGAATTGGCCGGTCCTGAAAAAGACATGCAGGGTGTTTGTCAGACTGAAGAGAGAGACTGAAAGGAAGCTGTTGATCGAATTGTAACACGGTATGGATGTCTCGGTGCAGACAAACCTGCAGGGAGACGTTTTGGGAGGATTGGCGGAGTTGGAAACCTAAAAGGTCCTGAAATAGACCAAGAAAGCCGCCGTGTTTCCCGTCCCGTACCGTCCCGTCCCGTCCTGTCCTGCGCTAAAGAAACACTAGATCATCCAGGCCCATGGTGCATTCAGGTGCTCCTCCGATGGTCCCAGTTCAGGAGTTCTGAAGTCGTTCTTTAGACTTCGGTGTGTTCATGAGCTTGAAGTTAATATGGAAACAACATGGACGCTACAAAGAAGATGTATTTCATCACTCAGAGCTTTTAAACAAACTCATTGACAGTTCTGACGCGACGCTCACATGAATTTTCCAAGTGGGGAACTCATGTTTCACCACCTGAATGCACCACGAATGTTTACGAAAGTGAAACATAATTTGTGTGTCCGCCCCAAAATGTAATGACTTCTTCGATTTGTTCTTATGTGAGAAATGCTGCATCAATACAATACAAATATAATAATAAACTTTATTTATAGAGCACTTATCAAACAAAGTACAAAGTGCGTCACTTAGAGAATAAATAAATAAAATACCGAAATAAATAAATGATCAAATACATGAAGGGCAAAATGAAATAATAAATAGGAAGTTAAAAACCAAAAGATAAAACCAGGGTGGGATCTCTGATAAGTGTTTGTGTGCAGCTGTACAGATGTGTGTGATATTAAAGAGCTTCATATGTTGACATGCAGCTAACGTATCTTTCTTCCGTCTCTTCTGGTTCTCCAGTCACAGATGAAGACGCTGTGAAGAGATACTACGCCAAGTTTGAGGAAAGGTTTTTCCAGACGTGTGAGAAGGAGCTTCTGAAAATCAACACGTTCTATTCAGGTAATAAATCACTTTCATTACATTCAGTCTGAAATCAAACAAGCAAAGATCATAAAACTGAAGCGTGGGATTAATGGTCAGATGTTGAATTAACTGTCCAAATATATTTGTAATTAAATTATTATTACTATTTAATTAATAATTTAGTAAAATAAATGTTATGATTGGTGCTCCATCTGATAATAAACTCTGCACCCTACGTTAACTTATTGTGCATGTGGTGTTTTATAATAATGTGCATGACATAAAGACTGTTTTAGGTCTGAGCGATCGTCGTTTCAGACGTCTGATCTGAAGCAGCCAGTGGCGAGCGGGCCTGTGTGTATTTCAGGGAGCGGGGGAGCGTATGTGTGTGCCGTGTAACATGAGATGGAAGCCATAATATATTCTGGTATTCTGGTATCAGAAGTTGGCCTTCTGGTCTGGAACTGGAGCTCAGGGGGAAGTGGGAGGTCTCTGGAGACGGGGAGGGCTTCCCCTACAGGCAGTTTGTGGAACTGCAGGTCAGCTGAGGGCCGAGGTTGTTCCAGTTCATAACGATGGGACGTAACTGGGAGACGGATGACAAGAGCAGCACGTAAACTAGATATAAAGGATTGCAGATCTTGTTAGCAGGAGGTTGATTTACTGAGATACTGAAGACACTTTGATCTCTCTAACAACATCTGGGTTACCGACGGATGCCAGAAGCTTCCTGTTAGCTACCGTACAAGTCTTGTCTTGTTAACTCACCTTTTATTATCCTCGTCCATTATCTGCTGCAGATAATAACAACACAACAGTGTTCAGCTGTACACAAACATTAATACACTGTAATGAGTTCGGCTGATTGGTCAGATTTGATCTATGAGCACATCTCTAGAGCTCTACTGTAATGTAGTTGTAAACATATATAAGGACATAAGTGTTTATTATTCTACAGTATTTTTCAGCAACTTCTCCGATGAAGACATTTTATATTATTACAACTATGTATCTGCTTACACAGCAGCACACAGGAGGAATCATAGTCAGTGACCAACACATTAAATAGAAACTTATATCTGCTTAAAACTACATTATATATGAGTGGATAAAGCTCTGCTAATAAGGTCAAATAGCACCTTTTAAACATTATTATGAAACAGCTGCATCTAACTATTTTCATTATCCATTAATCTGCCAAATATTTTCTATAAAATGTCAGAAAATAGTGAAAAATGTTACGTCCCAGTCCCTCAAAGTCCGAGGTGATGCTTTAAATGTCAAACCATAATTTGGCAGCCCCCCTGCAGTGACTCTGCGGCCCCGCCGGGGGTCACGGACCTCCTGTTGAAGACCCATGGACTACAGCTCTAATGACAATATTCCTCAGAGTTGTGAGGAGTTGCATGAGTTGTATGTTGTGTTATGTTGTGTGTGTCCAAACGAACAGAATAAAGAACAAATGTTCTGATGTTCTGCAGCGTGAGTGTGTGTGTGTGTGTGTGTGTGTGTGTGTGTGTGTGCGTCGCATCACGTCAGCGTTACAGACGGTGAGTCAGCGCTCTTCAGACCGGAGCTCTGAGCCCGCTTAAATGTTGTGTACGGAAACATCAGCGTCTCCTTCCTGCTCTCAGACATCTTGTTTATCCTCCACACACACACACACACACACACACACACACACACACACACACACACACACACACACACACACACACAGACACACAGGAAATGTGTGTCTGTCAGGCAGCTTTATCTGATGCCAGGTACTGTGTGTGTGTGTGTGTGTGTGTGTGTGTGTGTGTGTGTGTGTGTGTGTGTGTGTGTGTGTGTGTGTGTGAGAGAGATAAATGGTGTGCTGACTCTACATAAGACATCTTGACCTCTATAAGCTGCTCTGCTCTGAAAGCCTGTTGGACGACACTTCTCATCTTGACGGTTTCACCAGGGGTCTTCAACAGGGGGTCCGTCAGTGCAGGGGGGCCCCCAAAGTATTGTTATATACAGTTTTAAAAGCAAGAAATGTGTCACACACTGCAGTAACATGAATCCAACATATTAGCAAAGATAAATGACCTTATTCGTAAAAAGAAACACATTTAATTTACACAACATGGATGAAAGTCTTACTGTCTCCCATGAGTCACCTGTGCGGCGCCGATCCAGCGAAGCTCCGTGTTATTATTCTAATGGCTTTGTATTATATGCATTATAAAAGGTATGTTAAACATGCCACTTTAGGTCGCCCTACATAATGTCTTTGACCCAGTTTAATATGCACGTGCAGCAGGGGGTCTTTCAGCTGCGTGTCCTTGGCCTGATAAACGTTGCAGTCCAACACACACACACACACACACACACACACACACACACACACACACACCAAAAACACCTTTTTGCAGAGCTGAACGCTGAGGAAGAACAACACACTCTTTAAACTTCTCCACTAAACACACACCAGCAGAAACCTGAGCCTCCAACACCTGTCTGTCTCAGGTCCATTAGCCTCACTCACATGAACTGTCCGGCCATGTCCTCTGTTGTGAAGCGCCGCCGCAGATTTAATCTGAAGCTGCTTGTGGCGGTCAGGGTCCTGACTTTCTCACGCCTCCTGCTGTTGTCATGTGTTCGTCCAAGCATCTCTGTGACAGGAAGGTAGTGTGAGATCTGGAGAGTGTGTGTTGAAGCAACAAAGCGTGAAAGTCACCGGTCCCCACACACACACACACACACACACACACACACACACACACACACACACACACACACACACACACACACACATACACACATCATCATCACTGCTGCTCAGTTCAAGATCAGACAGCTCTGCTCGGAGAGGTCAGTGTTCTTCTCCTTGACTCCAGCTCTCTTCAGTGAAAGGGTTCCTCCCCAGCTGAAGAACCGGTGTCGTGCAGGAGGAGACGTGAAGCTTGAGACTTCACGTTCAGATGAAGTCACAGTAGATGTTGAAGTGAACGTGTGTGTTGTGCTGGCGTCACCTGTACGCTAGTATCTGCCTCTACAACGACAACTAAGCAGTTTAGTCGGTTTTCTAAACGGTATTTTAGAGTTTGGTATTTCCTGGAAAACGATAAAGAATGAGACGACTCCTGCACTCAGGGGGGGGGGGGTTCATGTTGGTCTCAGGCTGTTTGATTAAATGAAGGGATGGAGTAATGAAATCAGTTCAGAGAGAGACAGAGAGAGAGAGAGACAGAGAGAGAGCGCTCTCTCTCTGTCTCTCTGTCTCTCTCTCTGTCTCTCTCTCTCTCTCTGTCTCTCTGTCTCTCTCTCTGTCTCTCTCCCTCTCTCCTTCTCTCCCTCTCTCTCTCTCTCTCTCCTCTCTCTCTCTCTGCCTTCCTCTCTCTCCTCTTCTCTCCTCTCCTCTTCTGCCTCTCTCTCTCTTCTCTCTCTCCTCTCCTCCCCTCTCTCTCCCCCTCTCTCTCCCCCCTCCCTCTCTCTCTCTCTCTCTCTCCAGCTCTCCTCGTCTCTCTCTCTCATGTCTCTCTCTTCTGTCTCTCTCTCTCTGTCGCTCCGTCTCTCTGTCGCTGTCTCTCCCTCTCCCTCTCTCTCTCCCGCCTCTTCCCCCTCCTCTCTCTCTCGCTTGGGCCTTCCTCTCTCTTCGCTGTCTCTCTCATCTCCCATTCCCCCTTCCCGCTCTCTCTGTCGCGCTCTTGGCCGTACGCTCTCTCCTCTCTCTCTCTCCTCTCGCCTCCCCCTCTCCGCCTCCCCCTCCCTCTCGCGCTGTCTCTCTCTTGTGCCGTCCTCCTCTCTCTCCTCTACTCTCTGTCTCTCGCCTCTGTCTCTTCTCTTGGCCTCCTACTCGCTCCTCTCTCTCTGTCGCTCTCCATCTGTCTGGTCATCCCCCTTCATCCTCCTCTCCCTCTCTCTCTCCGCCTCGTCGCTCTCTCTCACCGCCTCGCTCCTACTCTCTCTCCTCTCTCCATCTCTCTCTCTCTCAGGCTCTCTCTCTCTCTTCCCTCTCCTCTCCCTCTCTCTCTGTCTCTCTCCGCCCTCTCTCTTCCCTCTCTCCCGCTCTCTCTCTGTCTCTCTCTTGCCTTCCTCTCTTCTCTCCTCGGCTCTCTCCCCATCTCTCCCTCACCCCCATTTCTCTCTCTGTCCCCCTCTCTCTCTCTCCCCATCCCTCCCTGGGTCTCTCTGTGTGTGTCTGTCTCCCCCCTCCCCTCCCTGGGTATATTAACCTGTCTCTGACCCAGGTAATGGTTCCTCTCTTTGCTGAGCCTCACAGTCTTCGTGGAACAGGAGGAGCAGAGAAGTTGTCACCTTCTCCGTAATGCTCGTTATTCTTCTACCAAGATCACGAGTGTTGAGCTGAAGCAGATAGTTCACGTCTCACGTTTCTTCTCCTTCAGACATCGTGGTTAGATTACCAAAGACACGCCTGACAGAGAATTAACAGAATTAACTCTGTTTGCTTATATTAATTCATAAGCCTCATTTCTTCTTTGTTCTTTAAAATTCAACATAACATACAACTAAGATTAGTGGGTTCAGTTGTTCTGCACAACTTCCACGAGTGGATATGTGCATTATAATCATTATGAATGTGAAAGAATCAGCCTTATTATATATTATATTATTAATAATTATTATTATAATATTAATATTAATATATATATATACAATAGAAATAAAAGAAAGGAGAGAAGATATATAAGATATATAATAGATATATAGATAGATATAGATAGATAGATATATATATATATAAAGAGATAAGAGAGAGTATATATATATATATAGATAAAATATATTATATATATATATATATATATATATATAAAATATATATTATATATATATATATATATATAAAAAATATATATTATATATATATATATATATATAATATATATATAATATATATATAAAATGTATTATATATTATATATATATATTATATACATATAAATAATATAAATACATACAAGGGCTCTTAGGGTAGCATAAGATATTAAAGGTAAACACACACATATTAAATACAGCATTATCCGTCCTTTACTGTAGATAATCTTCACGTCTCATTCTTTCTATAAAAGGTTGTTCACATGAGGCCACTTCTCTAACCCTATGAACCACTCCCGTCGTTTCTCGTTATCTCCTTTATGCAATTGCCTAAAACCTCGACCTCATCTTCCCGTCCGTAGAAAAGCTTGCTGAAGCCCAGAGGCGTTCTGCCACGCTGCAGAATGAGCTGCAGTCTTCACTGGACGCTCAGCGCGAGAGCAACGCTCCGCCCGGCCTGCGGAGACGCAAGACGATGTTCCACCTGTCGCAGGAGGAGCGCTGCAAACACCACAACATCAAGGACCTGAAGCTCGCCTTCAGCGAGTTCTACCTCAGCCTCATCCTGCTCCAGAACTACCAGGTATCTCCACGAGCAATAATAACAATAATAATAATAACACTTTGTGTTTAGGTGTTTTTAAAGTCTTTGTCGTCCACAGAACTTGAACTTCACTGGTTTCCGTAAAATCCTGAAGAAACATGACAAGATCCTGGACACTCCTCGCGGCGCCGACTGGCGTGTGGCTCACGTGGAGGTGGCTCCTTTCTACACCTGCAAGAAGATCACGCAGCTCATCTCCGAGACCGAGGTGCCTGTAACACACACATCCTACATCCTGCACACTACCAAGATAACTTCATTATTAAAGAGTGTGTGTGTGTGTGTGTGTGTGTGTGTGTGTGTGTGTGTAGACTATCGTCACCACAGAGCTGGAGGGAGGAGATCGTCAGAAGGCCATGAAGCGGCTGAGAGTTCCTCCGCTGGGGGCAGCTCAGGTCAGGACAGCTGCGTGCACGAGCACTTAGACATACGAGCCTCATCTGTGCTTCATAACCTTTGGAAGAGTGACAGCTGAATAATATCTGCATTCTTCCTCTTCAGTTTAAATCCTGCCAGGCAGGGAGGTGCAAAGTGAAATGAAGTAACTCATAAGTCTCCCCCCTTTCACTCCACAGTGTTAAATGACCTGAATACAGAGGTGTGTTCTGCGCAGGGTATCCCAGCAGGAATAATCTTTGCGTTCATCTCACTGTGTTTTAGCTGCCGGTGAATAAATGTTAAAAACAAAAGCTGGGAGGTTTGTTATGAGGAAGGGAGAAGGATGCAGACACGCACAGAGAGAAACCATGAGAGCCTTTAGTATTGATTTTATAAGTGCCTTCCTATTGTTGAACAGGATATCTTTCAGAAACCATGGAGGCTCGTGGCACTTTACCCCCCTATGTAATATCTACTGTTATTAATGCATTAATTACTGTCATGTCTGACTTATATTGTGCTATGTGCCTATTGATCTCTACATTTACCCAGCAGGCATGTGTGTGTAATATAAATATATTCAAGCAGATGAAAGGAGCTCCATACGGAGACGCTCAATTCAGAAGTTGTAGTTGCTATTAAAAAGAACATTGCTGTACATACATCTTCTGTGAGCTCGTTAATATGCGTAATACAGTCGTTAGGTGTTAATATTTGTTTTCTTTCAGCCTGCTTTGGCTTGGACGACCTTCCGTGTGGGACTCTACTGCGGCTTCTTTATCATCCTCGCCATCGCCTTCGTTCTCTCTGGTAAAGTCTCATAAACATCCAGATTGAAACATTTTTAATTTCCTGTTGAGTCCTGTATCGTTTATAACGTGTCGCCGTACGATGACTGCCGATTGAAAGGAAGCACGATCGGCAGGTTTTATCGTTGTTCTTGCTATCAGACTGTCTGCAGACTGTCGGGGGGGTTTTACATGTCATCTTTGAAAAGCAGAACACCTTCCGTGTTTCCATCAGGTGCTGTGTTCATCCGCCTGGAGAACGTTTGGCCTCTGGTGCGGATCTATCGGGGCGGTTTCCTGTTGATCCAGTTCCTCTTCCTGTTGGGCATCAACACCTACGGATGGAGACAAGCCGGAGTCAACCACGTGCTCATCTTCGAGATCAACCCCCGAAACAACCTCTCACACCAACACCTGTTCGAGGTCAGCGAGGGGAAACTTCGGACTCAATGAGAGAAAATTCACTTTTTCCTGTGATCATGCATTTTTAAAGATATGCAAAAGGAGTGAATGTTGAGTCATCAAGATTAAAGGAAGACATTACTATTCATGTCTTTCAGCAGGAACAGCATACCTACAGTCCACAGGGTTTTATTTATACTCTGGAATAACAAAACACAACATACTTTGTACACAATTATTCAGATTGCCTTGTTACTTTGGATACTGTGCCAGAAGTGCTTTGTTTTAATGCCAGCGTCTGCTTCCTCCCTGCGTGCTGCAGATTGCTGGTTTCCTGGGTGTGTTGTGGTGTCTCAGCATCCTCTCCTGTCTCTACTCAGAGTACACCTACATCCCCATGCAGATCAACCCGCTCATCCTTTACGGCTTCATGCTGCTCTTCCTGCTCAACCCCTTCAAGACCTGGCTACTACAAATCACGTTTCTGGCTCCTCAAGCTGCTGGTCAGTGCACTTCCGTTATTTATCGGAGCATTTCTCTTACACCTCAGACACTTCATCGTGAAAGAATAAAACGATGGCATTTGGTGGTGTTTTATAAGAAGAATGGAATTCGGGTCGAGGTTCATGGATACACGAAGACAAACGTTGACTGAGCTGCCGTTACAAAACGATGTGCGATAGCGGCTCATAGGGGCGGAGCAACATGAAGATATACATCCTCAAAACATGTACAAATCGTATATTTCTTTCTATTTGCCCATGTTATTTATTTTTGCTCTATAATTTCACTTAAAAACCTTAATGTCCATGTTGCACTCAAGTTACCGTGTGGTGAATTCTAACCTGCGTGATATATATCGTTATTGAGATATGAAGCTATCGGGATAGATTTTTCTGTTTGTGGGCTGAAGATGTACATATAGTATAATATATATATATACATATATATATATATATATATATATATATATATATATATATATATATATATATATATATATACATACAGCTCAGTGCAAGAGTCAAGTTTAATGTGCAATCTGTTTCTAATAAACATAATGCTGGTTATTTATAGCAAATGGGCACAATTGCAGAACAGCAAAACGTTTATCAATTATTAATCCTTTATTGATTTACGTAACCGTTTAGCTTAGCTTGTACAGATTTTAGGGATACGAAGCCAAGAAGTGACGATAAGCATCAATACCAGTGTAGGCGCTGACAGACGATCTGCAGAGTTCAGAGGTCACGTGGGATTACAGGTCGCTGAGGCTGAAGAACACAGCCAGCTATTACTCACCAACTGCTGCCGTACTGTGCTACTGACACAATTTGAATATGGCGTGTGTGTGTGTGTGTGTGTGTGTGTGTGTTTGTATCTCTATCCAACACAATGAATGCATGTATAATTCAGATATGCATCTCAAGCTTCATGTTTACAAAACCCTCCTATGTGACTCTGTTCTTTGTCTAAGCCGAGCTGCAGGTGTGTGTGTGTGTGTGTGTGTGTGTGTGTGTGTGTGTGTGTGTGTGTGTGTGTGTGTGTGTGTGTGTGTGTGTGTGTGTGTGTGTGTGTGTGTGTGTGTGTGTGTGTGTGGCGAGACAGAGGGCACAGGGTTGAGAGATAATAGAATGCAGCCTCGTCCCAGGGGAGGTGGAGGGTTGTGACTGTGCAATCATTACAGGCATAGATCTATCAGTATGCTGATGCCCTGAGCGCCTCTGTCCTTCCTCTTCCTCCTCCTCCTCCCTCCCTCCCTCCCTGCCTCTCCCCCTGCAGCAGACCCCCTCCTCATATTCGTGTCCTTTCCTTCACAACTCCCCTCAGTCCTCAGCTCCATAATCAGCCTCAGTGTTGACGGCTCCTCCGTGATCACAACAACCCACATGAGCTGTTTTTCATGGTTGTCATACGTGGAACACGCAATAAGAGGGATGTTTTCGGGACAAATTGTAGTTTCATTGGAACAAATGTTGTTTTTCTGTTGCTATAAAATGTTTAAATGCCAGATGTGCTCATTTAATCTGAGCATAAAAAAACAAGACAAAGATTTCATTACAGAACAAACTGCAGGTCCAGCACCTGGATTCATAGTGTTTGCTCAAGAAATGAAAACCTAAACACATCAGTGCAGAAGGCTTAGCCTTGAGACGTCCGCACACAGAGCGGATACAGGTGAGATGGCCACTCGATCAATACGGACTTTGATTGACAGGTTGAGAGTGATATGTAATGAGCTGATATGTGTAAAAAGAAAAAGATCAATTTTCTTTGGCATTTTCAGTGAGGTGTGTGGGTGTGGGGGGGGGGGGGGGGTCTGAAAGTGTACAGAGGCCTACAGTCGCTCCTGAATGTCAGATGTGGCCTGGGGGGGTGGGGGGTAATGGAAAGAGTCGAGCTGCGTTGGATCATTTTACAAAGCGCGGTCAATAACTGAGCTCCTGCCAGAAGTCATATCCTAAATAACACGCCCATAGAGGCCGAAGCATGCCACAACACACGGCCTGCCACAACACACGGCCTGCCACAACACACGGCCTGCCACAACACACGGCCTGCCACATCATGTGTTTGTGGTGACACACCAATAAACAACGCAAAGCGCGACTCATTAGGTCGTCCTGCGGTGTGCTGATAAGCTGGTCTGCAGGCTCCGTCCTCTCATGTGTTGCAGATCCTCAGCAGAGGTTGTTCCCTGCTTTGCACTTCTCTGCTGAGGAGCTCAGACAACTGCACACTAATGAATAGTTGACTTATTGAATCCCAGTGTTGAAATCACATACAACACAATCAGAATTCACTTCAGCAGCGAGGGCAGCCGGGGTGTTTCCAACACTTTTCCTTTTCCTTCCAGTTTCGCGTCTTCACGGCTCCGTTTCACCGGGTGGAGTTCGCAGACTTCTGGCTGGCTGATCAGCTCAACTCTCTGGTGTTTGTCCTCATGGACCTGGAGTATCTCATCTGCTACTACATCTTCGAGCTGCAGTGGAGCAACAGCAGAGGCCTGCTGCCCAAGTTTCAAGGTGAGACATGAATTTATCATTTCTATCATTTCTTTCTGGCACGCAAATCATAATATGGAGATAAAGACCCCTAACCTTTTGGTTGTAAATATTTCCTATTAAGTCGACAGCGTGCCAGGCAGTTGCTGTCAGGAAATGTAAAGTGAATAAGCTTTTAATTGCTGTCCGTCCGCTCCACCAGCTGTGACTCTTCGGCCTCCACGCAGCTGATTAACACGCAGATAATGGATGGGAAATGTTTGGCCTCACAGAGGTCGCCGCTCATAATGATGAGCTTCTCTAACAGGTGGAGGAATGTGTTGCAGAAGCAAGAGATTACAACATAATGCATAACTCTTCTGTTCTAGACCCTGATGGCCACGTGTGCCACA
Organism: Cottoperca gobio; assembly: GCF_900634415.1. Lineage (NCBI taxonomy): Eukaryota > Metazoa > Chordata > Actinopteri > Perciformes > Bovichtidae > Cottoperca > Cottoperca gobio. The sequence continues at coordinate 26,832,004 of NC_041358.1, forward strand.
GCTACTCGTACGGCCTGCGCGCCATCATCCAGTGTCTGCCCGCCTGGTTCCGCTTCATCCAATGCCTGAGGCGTTATCGTGACACCAAGAGGGCCTTCCCTCACCTGGTGAATGCTGGGAAATATTCCACCACCTTCTTCGTCGTCACCTTCGCCGCGCTCTACGCCACACACAGAGGTAGGACATGCAAGAACATCTCTACACCCCAAATATCTATTGTATGTGTCATGTCGGGTAGGTGATGTAAAAAATGCATCTTCGGTGAATTACAAGGCTGCAGAATCCATCTCAGAATCACAGAGGAGCCGAGAAGAGCAGCGCTATCCGCGTGTTGCTGTTGCAGCAGCGCGTCAACAACACACAGGCTTTTCCTTTGAATTGAGACGTCTGTGCTGAAGAAGCAGAGGTGACCTTGAGTGCAAGTGCCAGAAGTTGGCCTTGGTTTTCCTTGTCAGTGCCTCGAGCTTTATAATGGAAATGGGGAAAGGTTTGTCAAACACTTTCACGGGTAAACAAGGTTCTGCTCTCACAATATGGCTTTAATATGTGGGCGAGATAAGAAGAGACGAGCAGAGAAAAGGAGCTAAATGGAAAAATAGAGAGAAAGAAAGAGAAATTCTCCCTTTTGAGAACAACCAGAAAAAACACCAGAGTGGTTACCATTAAAAGTGGAGTCACTCTCTGCCTCTGACAGCTTCACAATTAGCCTGCAATTATTCTCATTCAGAAGCCATATCACAAAGGAGTCCATGTTCAAAGACGCAGCGCCCGGGCAATAAAAGCCTTCAGCCTGCGCCCGTGTATTTCACTTCTCCATCACAGATATATATCCGTGCGGCTCGTTTGATGCCAGATTATATATTCATTTTCCAGCAAAATGCCAGCTATGAAACTTCATCTTCAACCTTTCAAACCGCTAAATGTTATTTCCCAGCTTGACTTTATTCTTTTCCGATATGAATTTAAATCAATACGCTTGCTTCCTAAGCTGACCGCCAGCGATCTGATATTAAGTGAAACAGGAAGAGACAGAGGCAGACAGACGGACGGACCTTTTCTTGGACAGCCTGGTAGGAGAGGCGTCCATTAGACCATATCCTCCTTCCTCCTCCTCCTGAAGCCTAAACTAATGGCCTCTCTTCGTGTGTTATTCTGTATGAAGCTGTCTTTCATCCTGCATGTTAATGGAGGCTCAGACCAATCGCTGGTTAAGCGAAGGAGCACACACACACACACACACGCATGGTGGAGGAAATTGCCTGTTGCTTCAGAAATGATCGTTCTGGTACATTTTACGGCCTTTGATGGACAGACATATGCACCGATGTCAGGATATCTCCCAAATATGGAAATGATGAACAGACTTTGAAGCATAAAAGTATAAATGGCCTCGACTGGAGTATTAGGCTTTGAACACGTTGCAAGCCTGAAGTGTTGCTCAATGTTTCTGCGTTTTTTAAATGTGGTCAATATCAGATTCTGTTCTGACGTCACACGCAGTGCCCTGCCGTACGGGGGGGGGCAACATGGAGCCGGCCTGAAGTCAGTGTTTAAAGTTTCATTTGTAAGTTGATATGAAGTGGAAGCCAGCGAATTTGTGAGCAGATGACGACGAGTAGACGGAAAAGATAAAGGACGTCGGTTCAATCCCAGAGCGGCAGGATCAGTAGAAGTCAAAGAGCAGCGCCTGCCCCTCCCTCCCTACCTGGAAAAGAGAGATCATGCTGTCAGTGAATAAATAAAGGTTAAATAAATCAAAGTAAAAGAGAGCCACGGTCAGATGGTTTTGTACTGCGACCTGCAATGAGTTTGAAAAGGAAAGGAGTGTAGTGTGGAGAGGCGCTGACAGATGTAGTTAAAAGAAACCATCAAAATCAGCTTCTGTGAAGCCGCTCACGTCACGATGTCACCGCTCCGACTCCACATCCTCACACACCTCCGCAGAGAAGCAGCAGCCACTGCACAGATCAGAGTTGGGCCCCTGTTCCCTGCAGTATAAACGAGACCTTAGTGTCGGGAGGACAGACGACGCCCAGTCTTCCTGCGTTTCCCAGCATCTGCAGGGTGGTGTCAGCAGGGTGGTGTTCACACCGCTGGGTCCAGCTGGGAAAGGTTGGCTGCAGTGTCAGTCGCTCCCTGGCAGAGCTCCAACCGTCTGCCTGTGGATGTGTCAGCCCTGATGCTTCTGTGTGACCTCACCACCTCACTCATTCCTGGAACTGCTCGTACATTTTGCTCCGGGGAAAGCCAAAAATAATAAACTCAACAAATAAATCATGGGCTTCTCCGTAGAGGACGAGGACTGTTCTACGACGAGGTGAAATCTCCTCTCTGGTGTACATGTGGCAAACTGTGCAGTTTGTGTAGGCTGTGTGTCGATGTGGGGTCCGAGGGTTTAATCATTGTGAAGCTGCCGCAGCGGAGGACGTCAGTGAGGAAGTGATCGGACGCTGTCATGAATCTGTAATCTCAGCAGAGGCTCGGAGGCCTGTCTGTAACCAGAGGAGCATTTCCTGCTTTAGGCAGAATTCCCAAACCCTGTCAGATACCGTGTGAGGCCGGATAATAAAGCAGATGCTTCACTCGGGATCGATACAGGCTCAGCTTTATGTACACTGGCCTGAGACTTATTGCTGTTTTAGATGCAGGGGGGTTACAGCCTAATGCTAATTTAAGCCCGCAGGATTTATTAGATGGACAGCAAAGGGAGGAGAACAGGATGTTGCATAGTGGACAAGAATAGCTCAAGCCTGTGAACGGCAGATAAATCTTGTTTGGGGGGGGGGGGGGGGGGGGGTGTAACAATGAGAGATCATAAATATGACCAACTGCACAGGTGCTTTTTCTATTTGTGACGTCAACATCAAAAGCAGAGAGAACAAGAGTCCTGCTGCTCTCTGTGGGAGGATGGAGTTCATGGAGCAGGTGGCGATCAGAACATTGAGAGGGAAAGGGCACGCAGAATTAATATCAATACATGGGTAATGATAGGAGATGGGGAGGACACAGGAGAGGAGGAGGCAAGAGGAAGGAGAGGAGAGAAGGAGGGAAGGATGAGAAGAGGAGGAGAGGAGAAGACAAGATGAAAGAGAGGAGAGGAAGTGAGAAGGAGGAGTATGGAGAAAGGAGATAAAGGAGAGAAGGAAAAGCGAGGGGAGGGGACAAGAGGAAGGAAAGGAAAGGAGGAGGAGAAGAGGGGATAGAGAGGAGAGAAGAGGAGGAGGAGACGGGAGGAAAGGAGGAGAAGAGAGGAAGGAGAGAAGGAAAAGGGAGGGGAAGAGACAAGAGGAAGGTGAGGAAAGGAGGAGGAGAAGAGAGGGAGGAGAGGGGAGAGGGAGGAGGAGAAGAGAGGGAGGAGAGGAGAAGAAGAGATGAAGGAGAGGGGAGAGGGAGGAGGAGGAGAGAGGAAGGAGAGGAGAAGAAGAGATGGAGAGGGGGAGAGGGAGGAGGAGAAGAGAGGGAGGAGAGAGGAGAAGAAGAGATGAAGGAGAGGGGAGGGAGGAGGAGGAGAGAGGAAGGAGAGGAGAGAGGAAGGAGAGGGGAGAGGGAGGAGGAGGAAGAGAGGGAGGAGAGGAGAAGAAGAGATGAAGGAGAGGGGAGGGAGGAGGAGGAGAGAGGAAGGAGAGGAGAGAGGAAGGAGAGGGGAGAGGGAGGAGGAGGAGAGAGGAAGGAGAGGAGAGAGGAAGGGGAGAGGGAGGAGGAGAAGAGAGGGAGGAGAGGAGAGAAGAAGAGATGAAGGAAGAGGGGAGAGGGAGGAGAGAGGAAGGAGAGGAGAGAGGAAGGAGAGGGGAGAGAGGGAGGAGGAGAAGAGAGGGAGGAGAAGAAGAGATGAAGGAGAGGGGAGAGGGAGGAGGAGGAGAGAGGAAGGAGAGGGGAGAGGGAGGAGGAGAAGAGAGGGAGGAGAGGAGAAGAAGAGATGAAGGAGAGGGAGGAGAGGGAGGAGGAGGAGAGAGGAAGGAGAGGAGAGAGGAAGGAGAGGGGAGAGGGAGGAGGAGAAGAGAGGAAGGAGAGGGGAGAGGGAGGAGGAGAAGAAGAGATGAAGGAGAGGGGAGAGGGAGGAGGAGGAGAGAGGAAGGAGAGGAGAAGAAGAGATGAAGGAGAGGAAAGAGGAAGGAGAGGGGGAGAGGGAGGAGGAGAAGAGAGGAAGGAGAGGAGAGAGGAAGGAGAGGGGAGAGGGAGGAGGAGAAGAGAGGGAGGAGAGGAGAAGAAGAGATGGAGAGGGGAGAGGGAGGAGAGGAGAAGAAGAGATGAAGGAGAGGGGAGAGGGAGGAGGAGGAGAGAGGAAGGAGAGGAGAGAGGAAGGAGAGGAGAGGGGAGAGAGGAGGAGGAGAAGAGAGGGAGGAGAGGAGAAGAAGAGATGGAGAGGGGAGAGGGAGGGAGAGGAGAAGAAGAGATGAAGGAGAGGGGAGAGGGAGGAGAGAGGAAGGAGAGGAGGGAGAGGAGAGTGTAATTACACGCCCCCGGCTGAACACATGTCTGCTGGACTCTGCTGGAATAGAGATGAGTCCAGAGCTGACAGCTTTTATAACTTCATTTCATGTTCTGACCCCTCGTTCATTATCAGGAGAGAAATTGCAACGCGCACACGCACAACACACCACACACACACACACACACACACACACACACACACACACACTCACACACACATTAACCAACGAAGATGAAAGAACACGGCTCTGAGTCAAATTTCTCCCTCTGCCTGCTTGAACTCCACTTCACCCCGCTGAGGCCCAACAGACTTAATATATTTACACCAGGAGGGGAGGCAAGATATCGCATGACCGATAAATTAAATGACCATTTCACATTTCTGTATTTAAATTTAAAGTTCATCACCTGTAGTTTATCAACCTGAGGGCAATAAAGGCTAATAATAAGTCAGCTTGATTTAATATTTAAACTCTGACATCAAAAACAGCTTCTTCTTCTTCGCCCCTAAAATTACAATACAAAGCTACCTGTTTGTGTTTGTGTGTGTGTGGTGTGTGTGTGTGTGTGTGTGTGTGTGTGTGTGTGTCACGACTCAGTGACCACCGTCAGCCCTTTCGGAGCGTCCAATCAGTGTCCATCTCCCCCTGTTTGACCTTTAAATGGTCCAGTGGCTAACCATCCATTGGCCTTCACAGACACTGAAGGGTTAAATGCTGCAACACTTTACAAGCTGAGGAAATCACATCAGCGGATCTTCTCCAGTGAAGAGAGTCTATTGTCCAGGACTAAGTTTAATCTACGGCTGGGAAATCTCAGTGTGGCCGTGGGGACTACTTCTGTCCCATCGCTCAGCCGAAGAAGCAAACAGCACAATGGAGCAGCACGGCAGTAACTCTGCGTTAGAAACGTCCCCGCTCGGCTCTCCGGCGTCTCTGTGGCGGGAAGAAGCAGTGACGATGACAAACGAGAGCGAGCCTCTGTCTGGTGGCTCTCTGTCTGGGAGAGTCACTGCGCGAGGCCCCCCGGGTGCTGATTTATGTATCGACGCCCTCTGAGGAACAAACAGATCACACCCACAGTCCTGCACACACACACACACACGCACACACACACACACACACACTGCTAATTAGAGGTGTGAATGTGTTTGTGTCTCACGATTCTGGATTCAGTACATCGGGGTTTTCATTTCACGTCCGTCCGCTGTGCACTGATACAAATGATGCCATGAGAGCATAGCAAGTGTGTATAAGATTATATAGTTTTTATATTTGAAACTGTAACATTTATTCATGCTAAACTTGCACAAATAAGTACATTTAGATTTTCTCAATTCTACTTCATACAAGTTCAAGTTATAAAATAAAAGTGCAGCTTGTTACATAAATATAAGTGGAAACTTACTCAAAATAACTCGTAAAACTTCTATTTTGTGTAATATCTAGATGATTTTGTAGACAAAACGTTTTATAGTATATACAGAATACCCATTCTACATATAAAGAAAAGAAAGAAGATAAAATACTAAACTAAAGTCAAATATAAACATAGTGTGCAAAGTGTTTTTTAATAATTGAAGCATTGATATTCATGGTCAGGGTTTTAATCAGTGCAGTATATTCATGACAGCAGGGCTCCCTCTGGTGGCCAAAGGATATATGTTCTGTAAACTATTTAACAAATAAATACACTTCCTTTCATGCCAGATTTTTTAACATAAATGATTTAAATGATCTGCAATCAGTTGTGTTTGTGTGTGTTTTTTATTTCAGAACAAGGACACACGGACGCCGACACGTTCTTCTACCTGCTGATCGTCTTCTCCACCATCAGCTCCCTGTACACTCTGATCTGGGATCTGCACATGGACTGGGGTCTGTTCGACCGCGGCGCCGGAGAAAACACCTTCCTGAGAGAAGAAATAGTTTATCCACACAAGGTAGAGTCGTCTTCTTGGGAAGCAGAATCACAGAGATCATTTTAAATGTTATGTTTTGTTCATGCTTAATATCTTTTTAATAGTTCTTAGTCCCGTCAACGCTTTAAATTTGGGAGCAATTTGTCCATAAACCTTAAATAGGTTTCCTCTAATAGATCAGCGTCGACTAAATATCTTGTAAACAACATGTAATAAGTAATATTGTTTGATTTGAATTCAAACCTGATTTATGTTTTAGTTAAGAGGGTTAGTTAACTTTACTAATCCCGTCTCGTCTGCGTCCAGGCCTACTACTACTGCGCCATCATAGAAGATGTGATCCTGCGTTTCGCCTGGACCATCCAGATCTCTCTCACCACGACGACCAAGATCCACTCTGTGGGCGACATCGTGGCCACCGTGCTGGCTCCCCTCGAGGTCTTCAGGTGGGTCTCACATGACAAACACCTACAGACACACACGTGCTGGTTCTGTCCTCGTTAATCTGACAGACTGATAAACTCCTTCCCTGAATCCCCAAACCGGACGAAGATGACGAATGTTCTTCTTTAACGGTGAACTGAGACAAAGACACACGTTAAAGTACAAACGGCTTCTGATCACAAACATGAGGAATGTTACAGGAAGCAGGAGAAACATTATGTACTCAGAAATATGTATATTCCATAAATAGAAGACACCAACTGACACAAACTGACATCAACTGACACTAACTGAAATCAACTGACACCAAACTGACATCAACTGACACCAACTGACATCAACTGACACCAAACTGACACCAACTGACACCAACTGACACCAACTGTCATCAACTGACACCAACTGACATCAACTGACACCAAACTGACATCAACTGACACCAACTGACATCAACTGACACCAACTGACACCAACTGTCATCAACTGACACCAACTGTCATCAACTGACACCAACTGACACCAACTGACACAAACTGACATCAACTGACACTAACTGAAATCAACTGACACCAACTGACACCAAACTGACATCAACTGACACCAACTGACATCAACTGACACCAAACTGACACCAACTGACACCAACTGACACCAACTGTCATCAACTGACACCAACTGACATCAACTGACACCAAACTGACATCAACTGACACCAACTGACATCAACTGACACCAACTGACACCAACTGTCATCAACTGACACCAACTGTCATCAACTGACACCAACTGACACCAACTGACACCAACTGACACCAACTGTCATCAACTGACACCAACTGACACCAACTGTCATCAACTGACACCAACTGACACCAACTGTCATCAACTGACACCAACTGACACCAACTGACACTAACTGTCATCAACTGACGCCAACTGACGTCAACTGACATCAACTGACACCAACTGACACCAACTGTCATCAACTGACACCAACTGACACCAACTGACACCAACTGTCATCAACTGACACCAACTGTCATCAACTGACACCAACTGACACCAACTGACACCAACTGACACCAACTGACACCAACTGTCATCAACTGACACCAACTGACACTAACTGTCATCAACTGACGCCAACTGTCATCAACTGACACCAACTGTCATCAACTGACACCAACTGTCATCAACTGACACCAACTGACCCCCCCCTCTCTCTGCAGGCGCTTCGTGTGGAACTTCTTCCGTCTGGAGAACGAGCACCTGAATAACTGCGGTGAGTTTCGTGCTGTGAGGGATATCTCCGTGGCTCCGCTCAACGCTGACGACCAGACGCTGCTGGAGCAGATGATGGACCAGGACGAGGGCGTCCGGAACCGCTCGGGCAAGAAGCCGTGGAAGAGATCCTACAGCCTGTCGCTGCGGCGCCCCCTGCTGTCCTCCTCACTGTAAGACGTGCACTGTTTTTATCTTTGTTTGATTTAGAAACATTTAGAAGTTAAACAGAACAACGACATCACTACGTGTCCCTTCAACACATCTGTTAAACTGATTATATGAAATGAAATGCCGGATAATAATAATAATAATAATAATGATAATAATAATGATAATAATAATAGTAATGATAATAATAATAATAATAATAATGATAATAATAATAGTAATGATAATAATAATAATAATGATAATAATAATAATAATAATAATAATAATAATGATGATGATGATGATAATAATATAATTTTTTTCATCCTCTTTTAGATCGAAAAAGGACACAAAGGTGCTAATCGAAGATACGGATGATGAGGCGTTCAGCTGAGTCCACAACGTCCACAACGTCCACACACACACACACACACACACACACACACACACACACACACACACACACACACTATACTTATAAGGACCTCAGCCCTGGCAGTGATAGAGTAGTGACCCTCAGTGTAAACTGTCCCTGTGAGTATCTTTGGTCTTTATAAGTATAGAAGAACACACTGTACACTCTGATGCAGAAACACACATGCTGAAGCACAAACAAAGTGTAATAGCTACAGGTGACTCAGACAGACGGACGGACATCAAGGGAAATCTTCTGCACATAAGTGGAAACACAGACCACACTGCCCTGGGATTTTTTAAAGGACTTTTTATTAGTATGTTTTGTTTACTTTGAGATATTTGTGTTTCTTTGTATTTCTCTTTTCTGGATTTATTGCGGAGACGCTGCATAGATGACTGTTTACACGCCTTCTTTTATAACTACACTAGGATCCACAGGGAGAAGACGAGCCGATCAAAAGACTGAATATGAATCAATAGAAAGCTGAGGAAGGACTCGACACACTCGCAGCATATCAAAACAAATCAACCGGCTTCAGCTCGGTGATTCTTTTTATACTCCTTCTTCTTTTCCTTTTTGTTGTAACGAGTACAATCACAACCTGGAGGCACTTGCAGGAAAAGTGCATTTAATACACAAAAACAAATCCTACTTGGGATGTTTTGATTCAAAGTCTCTTTGTAATATATTTAATACATTTGTGTATTCTGTTGTTCAGTACTTCTAAATGTGTCGTTTGTACTAGTTTGAGCATCGATGATTGTTCGTGTATTTTATAAAGTTCTGAATGTTATTTCTCCGTTAGATTTGTGCCACATTTTTAATAAGACCTGTGAATCATCGTCTTCTCAAAGTGCCCTGTTAGCGTCAGTGTGTGCTTTGCATTAACTACCAAAGCTTTATGTTCATCGAATGTGTCCATCAAACCTGCACAACGTGTGTTTTAAAGATTGTTCTTTTACTAAAGCGCACATTTG
>NC_041358.1:26846628-26869128 GCF_900634415.1 Cottoperca gobio
AGGCTCTCTGGCTTTAGAAGCTAAAAACTACACTTAAAAAAAAAAGAGAAAGAAACAGACATTCACATTTCTGAAACAAATTTCATGATTTCATAACTTCTCGCCTGATCAACCGTCTCCGTGTCCATCAACGTTTAGTGCCACCAGAGAAGCGAGGAAGAAGATGACGATGATGATGATGATGATGATCTCCGTTTGTGCCGACTCGTCCCGTCAAACCAGGGCCGAGTTCACTCTCGTTGATTACTTCACTGTCTGTGTTGGTCCCGTTTGTCCTCCACGCCGTCGCTCCTCTCACGCCGCACTCATTCACTGACTCACTGTCCACCGCGGGAAACAGTCCAGAGTCTGCGCTGCTTCTTCATCCATCAGTGAGAGTGAACGAGTGCTGTGGAGGAAGGTGGAGAAGTGGGACTGCAGCTGTCCGTGTTTAGTGTATGAATGTCCTGTACGTCCATGCATTTACCTGTGTGTGTGTGTGTGTGTGTATGTGTGTGTGTGTGTGTGTGTGTGTGTGTGTGTGTGTCCATCTCTACGGGGAGGCTGGGGCTTTGCTACCGCTGTAATGAACGTGGTATCTGTTCACAGCTTGCCCCTTCACCTTAGTGGACAGGCAGGTGGTCTTGCAGGGGATCATGTCCTCCGCCTCCTCGCCCAGGAGCCAGTTCTGCACCGAGCGGTCGGCCGACGCCGTCACGTGGTCGGCCAGCCAGCCCTGGTGCCACTTGTCGAAGCGGTCGTGCTGGCTCGCTGCCACTCTGTGCTGCGACTGCGGAGGAAGAGGAGAAACTGTCAAGCAGCAGATGTAATCTCAGAGGAATCTTTCAGGCCGATATAGCAGAACATTTACGTTTCACGATATTCAATCAAACGGTATTTATACAGCTAATATCACAAATGACACGTTTCCCTCAGGGAGTGAAAAGAATGGTTAGTTGCAGCTTTGTGTAAAAGCAGGAAGCCCGACAGGGACACCGCTGCTGACGTCGCCTCGTACCTTCCTGGACTTGACCAGCGCTCCTCTGCGGTACATGTAGTCCTCAGAGTTCATGACGAACACCATCTTGTGAGTGTTGAGTTTAAATCGACAGTCCAGACTCCCGGCGTTCTCCACGCCCAGCTGGCGGTGCCACTCTCTCCTGCAGCGCATCGCCTCCACCTGCCGCACCTGCCAGCGCCGGAAACGACGCAGGTTCCTGCAGGAAGTCACATTCATTAGATCGGATTAAAGATATCTGCACGACATACTTTGAGGACACGTGAAAGAGTCAGAATGATGTCTGAATGTCTTATTTAGAGCAGTGAGAATAAACCTCGGTGTGTTCCTGTTCTTTACTCCTGAGTGAGTGTTTGGTACGCGTCATATAAACTACTAGATGCTTACATTTCCCTCAGGATCAATAAAGTCTACAACTATCATCCATCTCTGTGTAGTGCACACCTGGCGCAGAGTAAAAGGAACGACAACTCTTCACTTTAGTCACTTTAGGGTGTTGAAGAACAAAGATCTGCTGCAGGTGCATGACCCGAGTGATCACACGCTGGCTGTATTGTGTACAAGTACTCTGTAAAGTGTCGTACCTGGGCAGGAACACGGGTTTGAAGAAGTATCCCTCCTGAGAACACAGGCTGGACTCTGTTCCTACAAACTGCTCCATGTAGCTCGACAGGCACTGAAGGAGAACACGCAGATTAATACATGTGCAGCTGTTTATTCCAAAAGTGTGTGTTTGTAAATGTGTGTGTACCTGCACGTCTAACGGGTCGTCAGCCTGGGCCTCCTCGGTGTCCAGCAGCTCGATGGTCATGGTCACGTGACCCGTGTTTTGGAGAAACATGAGCTGACGACACAGAGAAACATCGGTGAACATTTAAACAGCTGATTATTATTTATTACACGACAGAGTTCTGTCATCATGTGTTTATTATAGAGGTATTCCAGCAACTGCACTCTGATGCATTGTGTTTTAGAACTTAACTAATTAAATATGTGTTACTGAAAGGCTCGTTAAACTGGATCATCTCCGGACGGACGCTGGAACAAAACACTTCCAAACCTCCTCCATGAGAATCGCTCCCTCTGCACCTTTACGTAAGTCTTCATCTGTTCTTTATTGCATCTTTTTATAGTTGCTGCCTTTATGTTTTATTATAAACCTAAAGCACTTTGAATGAAACATTTCTTTATAGATGATAATTATTAAAAGGGAACGTTAATGTAGATTTAAGGATTTTTTATTCATTATTTTTGTGACCTTTTTTATGACAAAAATATTTATTTATATTATATTTATTTATATATTTGTTTTATTTTTATGAAATACTATATTTATAAAAAAATTAATGTGACTTTATTGGCAGATTTTAATGGCATAATATATTATACATTTGTTTATGAGCATATTTTTCATGACCTTTCTGTCTAAGATTAATATAAACTATATTTATAATTAAATATTATATTATTAATATAATAATAATAATATTATTTATAATGAAACATTACATCATGCCGTCAGCCGTCACGCAGGCAGCGTCAGCAAAACAAACCAGCCTGTGCTCACCTTGAAGCAGTTCTCCTCGGCCATGACGCGCTCAGCTTTCCACTGGTAGCTGGTCTCCCAGGCGGCTCTGACACACTGCGAGGACAGGTTCCCCCCCGCGGCCCCCCTCTTCCTCTCAGCCAGGTACACGTCGACCACCTGCAGACACACCTCGTCGCTCACCATGTGCTGCAGCTGAAGTCAGAGGAAGGTGGGGATTAGAACGCGCGTCGTGTCTTCGCCGTCTGACAACGAGTCCACCGTGAACTTTGCTCACCTGCCGAATGATGTTGTGGATGACCTTGTCGATGGTGAAGCCGATATAAGCGTGGATGGTGAACATCTCTCTCAGCGTGTCTTCGTACTGCGTGGAGTCCAGGTTTCCATCCAGCAGGCTGCGCACCATATCCAGGAAGGCTGGGTAGTACTCCTCTAACTCCACCTCGCCTGTGGGACGAAGCATTTCTATTATTCATATTCTGCCGCTTGTTTATTTGGTATTTCTGATCCTGTTTGGTCGGCTGGTTGTTTTAAATGTCAGCTGTGTGGATCTGTTGTGAAGGCTAATAAAGTTACAATTCACTTTTAAACACAAAAGAAGAAACATTCAAACTGTTGCCTGATGTGTGTTCATGCTCGGTGGTCATTACAGCGTAGTAAGTATTAAACCGCCTGTACAGATAAAACACCATCTTGTGTTTACAGTGCAGCGCTCTCTGCTGTTTTATAGTTCTCAGACTGTTCTCAGACTGTTCAGACTGTTCACAGACTGTTCTCAGACTGTTCTCAGACTGTTCTCAGACTGTTCACAGACTGTTCACAGACTGTTCACAGACTGTTCACAGACTGTTCAGACTGTTCACAGACTGTTCACAGACTGTTCACAGACTATTCACAGACTGGTCACAGACTGTTCTCAGACTGTTCACAGACTGTTCACAGACTGTTCACAGACTGTTCTCAGACTGTTCTCAGACTGGTCTCAGACTGGTCTCAGACTGGTCTCAGACTGGTCTCAGACTGTTCTCAGACTGTTCACAGACTGTTCACAGACTGTTCACAGACTGTTCTCAGACTGTTCTCAGACTGTTCACAGACTGTTCACAGACTGTTCACAGACTGTTCACAGACTGTCACAGACTGTTCACAGACTGTTTCTACAGACTGGTCTCAGACTGTTCACAGACTGTTCACAGACTGTTCTCAGACTGTTCACAGACTGTTCACAGACTGTTCTCAGACTTTCACAGACTGTTCTCAGACTGTTCTCAGACTGTTCACAGACTGTCTCAGACTGGTCCTCAGACTGTTCACAGACTGTTCACAGACTGTTCTCAGACTGTTCTCAGACTGTTCTCAGACTGTTCACAGACTGTTCTCAGACTGTTCACAGACTGTCCTCAGACTGTCCTCAGACTGTTCTCAGACTGTTCATCAGACTGTTCTCAGACTGTTCACAGACTGTTCACAGACTGTTCACAGACTGTTCTCAGACTGTTCACAGACTGTTCTCAGACTGTTCATCAGACTGTTCACAGACTGTTCACAGACTGTTCACAGACTGTCACAGACTGTTCTCAGACTGTTCAGACTGTTCACAGACTGTTCACAGACTGTTCACAGACTGTTCAGACTGTTCTCAGACTGTTCTCAGACTGTTCTCAGACTGTTCTCAGACTGTTCACAGACTGTTCACAGACTGTTCACAGACTGTTCACAGACTGTTTCGCCAGACTGTTCACAGACTGTTCAAGACTGTTCCTCAGACTGTTCACAGACTGTTCACAGACTGTTTCTCAGACTGTTCACAGACTGTTCACAGACTGTTCCAGACTGTTCACAGACTGTTCACAGACTGTTCTCAGACTGTTCATCAGACTGTTCTCAGACTGTTCACAGACTGTTCTCAGACTGGTTCACAGACTGTTCACAGACTGTTCTCAGACTGTTCTCAGACTGTTCACAGACTGTTCTCAGACTGTTCACAGACTGTTTCCAGACTGTTCACAAGACTGTTCTCAGACTGTTCCAGACTGTTCCTCAGACTGTTCTCAGACTGTTCTCAGACTGGTCTCAGACTGTTCTCAGACTGTTCACAGACTGTTCACAGACTGTTCTCAGACTGTTCTCAGACTGTTCACAGACTGTTCACAGACTGTTCTCAGACTGTTCTCAGACTGTTCACAGACTGTTCACAGACTGTTCTCAGACTGGTCTCAGACTGTTCACAGACTGTTCACAGACTGTTCTCAGACTGGTCTCAGACTGTTCTCAGACTGTTCACAGACTGTTCACAGACTGTTCTCAGACTGTTCACAGACTGTTCACAGACTGTTCTCAGACTGTTCTCAGACTGTTCTCAGACTGTTCACAGACTGTTCTCAGACTGTTCTCAGACTGTTCTCAGACTGTTCACAGACTGTTCAGACTGTTCACAGACTGTTCTCAGACTGTTCACAGACTGTTCACAGACTGTTCTCAGACTGTTCTCAGGTGCTTCACATCAGGTAGAGCCAGGTGTATGACAGCTGTTCTACCTGCAGCTCAACAAATGCTCAAAAGTGGATTTGCCTTTAAAACAACATACAAATCACTTCAGGACACCAACAGTGAGTGTTGTGCGACACAGACACACTTCACGCCGCGTATACCCAGCGTCATTAAAACACTGCACTTCTAATTATTTAGTTTCTTTTTTTTACTTTTCACTTAAAATAATGCTGACAAGGCAAAGACACAGATTTGAATTCACTTCCTGATTCAGCGCTCATTGATTAAAAGTAATTAAGTCCCTGATATATATATATATAACGGCTCGTTATGAACTCAAATTAAATACTTTAACTCGTACCACTCTGTATCTTCAGCCGTGCACATAATGCCATAATATTCTACAGATGTTGGTCCCCGAGGTCAGAACAGAACTACGCACAGAGCCGAGTACTGTCTCAAGCATCATAACGGTTTTTAATATTGCATATTAACTGGATGCTGTAGTTTGTGATTATTGTTGTAACACTGTTCATGCTGCCACGTCACGTCTCGTCTGAACTCACTGGGCTGTTTGAGGCGGAGCTCCATGGCGAGGTCACATGCCTTTTCTCTCCTCCCCTCGGCCATCAGCAGCCTCTCCCTGCTCTGCTCGGCTCGGTGCTCCAGCAGCTGCCGCTCTGCCTGTCGGTAAACCCGGAGCAGCCGCGAACACAGCGTCTGGTGCAGCCGCAAGAAGAAATACCAGTTGTTGTTGACGAAGAAAAGGTTGTAGACGCCGTCCATCTCCTTCTGGTGCTCTGCTTCGGGGTCGCGCAGGTCCACCTTCTCCCCGGGTACACCTGAGCCCATCTCCATGGGCGTAGATCCCGGGGTGGAGGAGGCGGTCCCTGCAGGCTGGCTCGTGCTACTGGAGGTGGTGGAGGCCTCGGTGTCTGCAGGTTGGGAAGGGCTGCAGCGCCTCCGCCTGGACTCGCCGTTGAGCTGCTGCTGTGGTTGGGGCTGTGGTTGGGGCTGTGGCTGTGATTGGGCAGGCTGGGGTGGAGGCTGACTACCAGGGGCTGCTGCTGCCGCCACTGCTGCCGCCGCTGCTGCTGCTCCTGCCGCTGCTGCTGCTCCTGCTCGCTGCCTGCTGCTCCTGCTGCCTGCCTGCTGCTCCTGCTGCTGCTCCTGATGCATTATTAGAATTCCCATTTCCTCCTCCTGCGCCTTGTCCTCCTCCTGCGCCTTGTCCTCCTCCTCCAGCTCCTGCAGCTGCAGCTGCTGCTGCTGCTGCTGCTGCTATAGCTCCCAATCCTATTCCTACTCCTCTCTCTCCCCCCTCCTCCGGCTCAACCTCCTCGTCTGTCCAGTCTTCAGTGTCACTGAGCTCGCCGCGGCGGGAGAAGTACAGGTCGGGGACAAAGTGCTGGATGATTCGCTTGATGTGGTCCTTGTCGTCTTTGTGGATGGTGGGCTGACGTTTGACATGGTAGATGATGAGCGAGGCGGCGTCCTCCAGGATCTGTTTGTCCTCGTACGTAAACACCATGTGAGGCTCGCTGGTCGAGGCTGCGCCCGAGCCGTTACGGCTCTGCAGGCCGACTCCGCCCTCTTCTGTGCTCTGCTCCTGACGCTGAGAGACACAGAAACACACAGATGAGTGCAGGCAACTTCAGAAAGACACACCCGGACAAATAAAGAGAGAAATGTATCTTCCTGTATAGAATATAAGGGAAGAATATAAATTCCTTTGCAGCTACGAAGCTTCTCTAACTGCAGCGCTACACGAAGGATGAAAAGAAAACATGCAAGTAAATTACAAAACACACACACACACACACACACACACACACACAACTATATCAACTCTTTCTTACTCGTTCTACACGATTAGGTTTGCAACAGTATGAGAGTTTTAATGACCCAACGACTTATAATAAGCAGAATAATAAACACACACACACACACACACTCTTTAGTGGCTTTCAATATCATTTACACAGGTTATTAAACTGCGTATCTTTTCTTATTAAGAGAGCTCTAGAAGCTTTCACCTCGTCGTAGACGCTCTCGATCTCGTTGAGGAGACTCTTCGACCGCAGCGCCTTCATGTCATTCTGCTTGAAGTTGACTCCTTGGTGGTCGAGGGACTTCAGGTAAGCCTTCTCGTACTGCTCCCTCCAGATCTTATTGAAGCCCTGCTGGGCCTCTCTCCACTCCTCCTCCTTGGCTTTCAACCTGTAGGAGGAAGACACACCTTTAAATGTAGAGACTTCACAAAGACATGTATATAAATATGATGCTTTAACACGTTCAGTGACAGTTTAAAGTGTGAGGGAGAGAACACCGAAGACACAAACAAGCTGGTGGTATGGTTCATACGAGGAGCGTACTCTTACGGGTGATTTGCTGACAGTCACTTAAAGTTAAAGGGGCAGTTCATCCCAAAATCAAAAATACATATTTTTATTAATGTAATTGTTTTGGTTCGAGTGTTGGAGACGTGTAGGAACTATGTTCTTTCTACCAAACTACCCCCAGCATCTGTCTTACAGAGCAGAAAGAAGCGTGCATCTGCTCCTGGACGAGCCTTGTGCTCACTAGTTGGCGGTTGTATTTTGGTAAAAAAAGAAAATATTTCCGACCTGGAACAGCTCACAATAAGTTCAGTGGATCTCGAGTAACAAGGTCAGGAAACATTGCTGTTTTGGGCGCTTTGAGCCCCACAAGCCGAGTGCCGTCTAGTTTAATTATATTAGAGAGAAGGCAGACGTCTCTACAGCCGATATCTCCAACACCAAAACAATCCAGATTAATAAATAACAACATGTGAGAGGAAAAATATGTGATTTGTCCCTTTAAAGCTCTCGGCTGGTAACGTACGTCTAACCTCAAGCAACAATCTTTCCATATTCACAATGTTTATACACAATAACATGAGTGCACTCTGTCATTATGGGTAATTGACCGTAGTTATAATGATTCAACTCAAGACTTCAGCCACAGAGTTTCTCTCGTTAAAGTTTTACAAGTGAAGAAATAAGAAGTCCGCCCTCACCTCTTGAGCACCACAGGCACAGCGGTAGCAGGATTCTTCTTTAGTCCCTCGATGATCTCGGGGGCTTTGTCACCATAGATACGATACACAGCTCGGCGCTGGATGACCTCAGAGGTGCCGCCAAGGCAGTCGTCTAATCTGAACCGGTCCTGGTCCTCCGGGGAAAGACGAGAGAGCTTTTTCTGGACGCTCTCTAGCACCCTGATGGTGGCCAGGTTCGTCTCCAGAACCACATCCAACTATAAAGAGCAGAGTCACAGACACAGAGTCACAGACACAGAGTCACAGACACAGAGTCACAGACACAGAGTCACAGACACAGAGTCACAGACACACAGAGTCACAGACACAGAGTCACAGACACAGAGTCACAGACACAGAGTCACAGAGAAATAAATTTTATTTTAATTCTAAGATGTAAAAAAAAAAAAAAGAATCGAATTTGAACATGCTATGCTGCTACCACACACACACACACCTGAAAAAGTGACAACTCATGTTGTTTAATTTGAAATATGTTCAAAGTGTGTGCATGTAAATTATTATTATTCATCAGAAACTGGTTTGTTTTTTTGCACTGCAGTTTGCAGAGATGCATTTATTGATCAAAATGTTAAAAAATAAACAAACAGTAACCAAGGACTAAAATAATAATAATAATAATAATAATAATAATAATAATAATAATAATAATAATAATAATAATAATAATAATAATAAACTGATTGTGTCCAAACATCCAGGGGGATTTAAATGTTTTATCAGATATAAGTGCAGGGACCGGCAGACCAGAGTGATGAAGTGATGCGAGTTGGTTATAATAAAACTATATTATGTAGAATTAAAAAAAAGAACTTCAGTTTGGGACATTGGTTGTTGAGTCTGGGACAGTGGACAGGACTCGGGACAGTTGACAGGACTCGGGACAGTGGACAGGACTCGGGACAGTGGACAGGACTCGGGACAGTGGACGGGACTCGGGACAGTGGACAGGACTCGGGACAGTGGACAGGACTCGGGACAGTGGACAGGACTCGGGACAGGACTCGGGACAGTGGACGGACTCGGGACAGTGGACAGGACTCGGGCAGTGGACAGGACTCGGGACAGGTGCAGGACACTGAGGGGAAAAGTTGATTTTGTTCCGTGCCATGGACAGTAAAGGGTCTTTAAAGAGCTGGTGTGACCTGGATCACACCAAACACTAATATGTTCCTGTCTGTGGAAGTCTGACAGTCTATGTCTGTAACATGCTTAAAAAACAAATGCAGAACTCAGCATCGTGTTTGAAGAGACTCTGCTAGCGAAGTAAAAAGTGATCCAGTATTTAGCCTGTGCTCCCATTCACTGCTTCTTATTAGTTATTATCCAACTCTCTGAACAACGCGCAACACACATTTGAAAGCATTGCTCCGAGCCAGAGATGAATCACAAACTTTAAACGTTTGCAGGCAGAACAAGCCAGCGAGCACTTTAGCAGTCTGAACCAAACATGCAAAACAATTAAACATTATTCAAGCGTTTAAAACTGATGTGAAAGAAAGCGACGTGATGTAATGTCCCGCAAGCTGCATGTGCTAACATGTGACTCTTCTATGAACTACCATTTGAACTCTAATGTGATCCTGAACTTAAACCTCTCAGATGAGTTTAAAGACTTTTCCAGGACTTTTGACTTCTAATCTTTCACGTTTCACTGTTTTCCAGGACGTGTGGGAACCGTGTCTTCGTGTTGCAGCTTATCATCTTCTCTTTTACGAGAGCCGGGACACAGAAAGATGAAAACATACACGGGAGTAAGTTATGATGTTTGTACAAACCTCCCTGCGCGATGAGAAGTGTAAATATAATCCTTGTTAGGATGTACTCACCTCAAACCTTTCATCCTCGCAGCGATGCAGCTGCTCCTCGTAAGGAGTCTTCTTCGAGCTGACGAAGGTGGAGTCCTCTGACCAAGAGGGAAATGACACCCAGGTGTCGTTCAACACCTACACACACACACACACGTAACATCATCAATGGGGAAACCCTTTCTGTAGGAAGATATTTCACAATGACATACTATTCTAACATTTCATTTACGCTACAAAACACAGCGACGTGTCGGCAGAAAAGAAAACAACCAGCGTGTAAAACGATCGGAAACAATGCACGTTCCAAACTCTTAAAAGTCAAATCTGCTTTGCAAATGTTTTACGAACAAGGAAATCCACTTAACAGACTTCAATGCTGCACAAAAAGCATCTTGCTGAGTAACATTAAAAGTAAACTCCACATGTGCCCTGTAAGCGACGCACTGACCCGCGGACAACTCTTCAGGAGAATGTAAGTGTGCGTACCTCCTTGCATAAGGCAGTGCGTCCGCTGCATTTCGGCTGCTGGTAGGTCTTGGGCAGTGCTCGGTAGCTGGACCCCAGGCGCTTGCAGGAGGCATAATCCACCTCGCGGCCCCCTCCCCCCTCCATGTAGCGATCCGACAGCCCTGACACAGCATGAGAGAGCTCTTTGTCCCCCAGAAATGACTTGAACTGTGTGTACAGTTCAGGAAACTTCCTGCAAGGAGATGGATGAAATTATGAATGGCAGATAAATCGGGAGAAGAACAGCTGATCACAAACCGCACGTTACCCGTCAGAATAATGCTGCAAATGAGAAGTCAAATAAATCTGCATAATGTCGTTACTTTTGTTTATTTGGGCTCCGTTATGATAATAATGAATAAGATGATAAAGCTGTGTGTGTGACAGTTAAAGGGTTTTCTATTTGAATAGTTGTAACAATGAATTAAAAAGAAAATGTACCAAAACAAAGAGATGATGTTGTTGCTTTAATATACTTTATTTTGACCAACACGACTGATAATTATGATACGTTTCTGTTTTGTATATCTGCTTCTGATTTGTTGTTCTTTATTATAATTGATGTAAGTTTAGTTTCTCTGCTACTCTGGATTAGAGTAAAGCTTTGTTTAATAAGAGCGGGCTCAGTAAGAAGTATTTAGTATTATTTAACCACTTTCATAACTTTAAAGGTCAACTTGTTGTATTGTGAATATGTGATGGAAGAATGATATGTATTGATCACATTAGTACCATTTACCTTTAAAGTATCTAATGGTCAAATATCAACAGCGACAACACTGAACACACTCCGTCTGTATCAGTTCACACATTCGCTCGTTCCTCACACTCACCCCAGGAAAGGAGTGACGAGCTGTAGCAGCTCCGCTCCAGAAACTACTTCCTGGTTGAACAAGGCGATGCAGCGCAGGAAGTTCTCGTACACCTCCTGGCTTTTAAACAGGCGACGAACCTGAATGATGAGGGTCGACAGGGAAGTCAGACGAATTAATAAATAAGACTTTTAAAATACAGAAATAAAGAAATTTGGCAGTGAGTCAAAAGTACGAAGGAAGGAAATGCAACATCACTGCCGTGGAAACTGAAGCCTCACCTTATCAAAGAAGGAGAATTCTCTTAAGACTCCATGTTTGCCAACAGAAGCAAAGGACTGATCTTTGGTACAGGAATACTTCATTTTTTTCTAAATAAAAAAAAAGAAAATAAATAATGGCTTAACGATCTTTATATTTAAAGAAGTTATTAAAGTTATTGTAGCTGAAGCTTTTTGAATTGTTGCTTTAGGAACAAAAAGAGTGGAACCTTTTTCTTTCTTCAAGGACATGCGTACGTTCATTGGTGCATTGCCTGAGGAGGTTATTCTAAATGGAGAGTTTACCTTGAGCAGTGGGGACATGTGCTGCAGTAGGATGGGCCGGGGACGCTTCTTGTTCTGTTTGGTTATCGTGTCGTCATCGTCCGGCCTCTTGAGCTGCTCTTTGCCTCCCGTGAGGGAGCTCCCTGTGAACTGCAGAAGATGAAGCACACGGGAAAAGTGTCACAAAGTGTCACAAAACTGCCACAAATGCCCATCGGAAATCCCCACGCTGACATTGTAGCTTTGTAACTGCAGCGATTATTGTTTTTCTATAATTAGAATTTGTTACCGGTTCCAAGATAACTTAAGAGTTCCTCGTGGTGCAGCATGTAGGTGTTTGTATGGTGCTACGTTATGTTACAGTGTTTGTTACTGTTTATGTCTCACGATGGATCCGGAGAGAAAGCTTCAATAAACCCGTTAAGATAAAACCACTTGTGTCTTCGTGCTTCGAGGGAGTTACAAGCTTGTTTTGTGAGACAGACGGTCCCGTAATGTACTTTCATAGAAGACTTTTTCTTTTTTTGTGCAAATATTCACATTTGAGGAGCAAAGTTTTGCCGTTGTTGCTTAAAATATGACTTAAAACTTGATGAATTAATTATCAAAAGAGTTCCAATGAATGTTTCGTTGATGGCCTCATCGCTTCGCTTCAAACTACTGCGTCCAAAGAATGTTGAGTAAACTTATTTTACACTACATAATAACATACACTAAATAAATGTTTTTGTGGCGAGACCGGCGTTTAAGTGCTCTCAACCTTTTAAATGTTAGATTATTTATCTCTGCTGCTTGACTAACCAACGATCTCTTGGCATCGGGTAAGAATTGCCCAAACTCCGCCAGCAGATCTTCTTGCCCCTTGAAAAGACTGGCAACTTTAGAAAAAACTTCATCTTCTGTCATCCCACTGCTGCCTCGGCTGCCCCGACTCTCCTTCACCTCCAGCTGCTCCTTCTGGGGGGTGGTGCAGGTAAAAAAATGCTGATGAGAGGTGAGGAATCAAACTTAATGGTAGTCAATCATAAACTCGGGGCAAAGAACACACAATGACAAAAACACTGAAACTACGTAAGAAGTAAGATTATCACTAGAACAGTCAAAAGGATAAACTACAACTCAGTAAACGTTTAATATTTGATATCATATTCTGCACATTGAATGTCCACGCTACCTGATACGTGTGAAGAATCTCCAGGAAGGCTCTGTAGATCTCCGGGTGATCCAGGAAGCGGTTTTTAATCTTGTTTACGTAGCTGATGGCACTGTCGAACTCTACGGGGCTCGTCTCCGAGGCAGGCGGGGATACAGACGAGGTGGTCGCCTGATTCTGGCTTTCTCTGCTCGCCAGAGGCAGAGAGAGCCTGCTGGGGGGCTCCGGGGGTCCCGCGGGGGTCGAGGAGGATAGGGACTCTGATGGGGCCGTCTTGACTTCGCTGGTCTGAGCAGGTCCAGCGTCGACGCTAGTGGCAGAGGCACTACCTGAGGGGGCGGTCACTGCGGAGGTGGAGACACTCTTCCCCTGCTGGCCTGGGGAGACCTGGAGAGATGAAGGAGGGACACGTTGAGGTAGGGCTGTCCGATATAATAAAATATTAATAATAAACATGATAATATAGTGTAAATAATCCAGCGTCTCTTAAATCATTTCTTTCTTTTTGTATGTTTTTGCACACCTCCCTCGTTCACTTCTCCTACATAATAAACTCAAACGGATTCTAATTCTTTGAGGTGGAACAGGAAGTACATTAAGAAAAACTACAACTCTCTGTCACCAGAGTAGTTTTATGAACGGTTCCTTGTGGCATCTTTACCATGTGGCGCATTGCTCTGTGGGATTGGGAGCAGAAAGTCGTGGACGCTACTTTTCTCATTGCATCGTGTGAATTCTTTAGGACACGCAGATAAAATGGCCGACAGTAAATATTGTGCAATGAACCGTGTAGTACACATGGAGGGATTTTGGAAACGTGAACTTATAATTAAGAAGCTTCCCGTTACACAGAACATTTTCTTTTTGACAAAATACTTCTTGTGAAATGTTGAGTCGACTTTTCTTAAGTAGCTTCACACTTCACGACTACACACGACCCAAAGCAAATTCAGCGAGTCGCTCATTTTTAATAAAACATGGCCGCCAATAATGGTTTTGATGCAACTCTTCATTAATACTCTGCATGTGTGTGTGTGTGTGTGTGTGTGTGTGTGTGTGTGTGTGTGTGACAGACTCCTCTGCTGGTCCTCAGATTACAAAAACTAATTCTTAGTTGTTGTCCAAACAGGGAAATCTCTCACAAAAGTAAATAATAATAATTTGCATTTGGTTCTTGACATAACAACAAGTTGTGTTTTGCAGAGAATTTGTTTTAGGCAGCAGAGTTATATTAAAATCCATCAAGCGGTCTAAGAGCGAGCCAGTTCCATTATAAACTCAGAGCCAGTTTATACCTCACTGAAACTGATGCCGTCTAATACAACAGCCCTGTAATAAATCCTCCATGAAGCAATGTTCATGCTTTGATTCAACTTTATGATAAGCGAGTCTAAGTGTGCAGCTCAGCGCGGCATCTTTAGGATCTTTTGAAACCTTTCGATCTTGACAAGTTCAAATAAAGCGCCCAATTGAAATTCGGTGCAGAAAGAATGTAAAGGTTACGTCTCAGCGCGCCAAGCGTTTGTAAAGACGCACCTGCTGAAACTTTCACAGCTTTGGAAGATGAATAAAGCACCAGTTCTGAGAATCTGTCAACGTCGGTGGGTAGAGCGTCTCACCTGTGTGGAGAACGGAGATTGAAGGAAAGCCACTCCATTCTTGGGGACTTCTATCCGATACCCCGGGGGCAGGAAGGCATTGAAGCCCAAGACTAGGTCCGGGTGTCCGTGGAAGAGCTGCGACACGCGGTTTATCACCCCCGGTGTGTCGATGCTATTCAAGGGAACAGGCAGAAAGAGCACAGAGGCAAAACAAAAATGAGCTTCTGTCCCATGTGCTGCATTAAGACAACTCCTCATGTGATGCATTACAGAACTTCAGCTGTGACTTTGAGGATCGTAATACTTGTTTTATTAACGGTTAAACACTTACTAACTTTAAACATCTGGAATAATATGGACTTAAATCAAATAATCACTCATATCTTATTAACATCTTAACACTGCACTGTAACCTTTATCCACTTGTCTTATTCGCTTTGAGCTTGATTTTATTTTCTATTCTCTTTTTAATTACGGTTTAATTGGATTTAAATGTCCTTTTCTAATGTGCTTCTTTTGTACTTCGTATTGATGTTTTATGTAAAGCACTTTGAATTGCCTCGTTGCTGAAATGTGCTTTGTAAATAAACGTGCTTAATCAAAAAGAATGTTGCAGCTCAGTTTAAAAAGAAACCAATAGTAATGTCTGTCATCCTACAATTTAATTTAAGAGAATACAAACTGCTGGATAACTAGAGTGAGATGATCAGCAATTTCTTACTATTGGTAAATGCCTTAAAATGTGTCGTCGATATACAACGTAATCAAAATCTACACACAAGCTCATTCAGCGTCTCAAGAGACTGAATGAGTGGAATATGAACGAGTAAATCTCATTTAGTAAGAAACTTTGTTTGCATACATACCTCTGTGATTTGAACTCTTTCATGATGTCGAGAAACTTGTTGTATATGCCGGGATCATTTGCAAAACGAATTTTGACTTGGTCCAGATATGACAAGGCATCTTCAACCTAAACACAGAAGGAAAAGGGGGGGGGGGGGAAATCAGTAATGCAGCACAAAGTACAATCAGTCAGAGCTGTGCAGAAGCTGCTTCACCAACATCCTGTTACAGGGATGTCAATCCAGCTCTGTGACATGTTTCACAGGACAATGGCTTGTCTTCATTGTGTCTCTTTAACTACTAAAACTGCACTACACATTTGCATTCCTCAATACTATATGTGGACATTTTTTATCATATGAAGTTACATACATAGGGACTGTTGGATTTTTCTCAGCTGAAGTGCTATATCAACAAATGCACTAGTTAGCTGTACAAGTAACCGCTAAATAAATAAATAAATGGGCGAATACAAGAAACACCAGGCTGCTTTTGTTCACTGGACCTCAGCTTTCGTTATTCACAACATCCAAGCTAGCTTAGGTTACGATCCGATGTGTTTTTCTGTCCAACACAAAGCGTTGTTGTGACAAACCTCTGAAGAGGGTTGTTTATTCAAGCTAACGTTAGCCAGTCGATAATAACTCCACGAACACTTCCAACACCTCCCCACAGACACATCCACACGATCCGTGTGGTCACAGCGGGTCTCTGCTCAACACTATCGTGCTGGCAAAAACATCACGATAATATGCAACTACTGCGATAACAAAGAAATGTGTAATGAAGCTGCTAATCAGCTGAAATAGCCGTTGTTGGCTAGCCTGGCTGACGTCCTCCACTTTGTTCAGGGTGGCTGAAAAAACCCCGAACAAGGAGGAACTTCCCACAACCGAGGTTTGAGTTAACGTCGGCTCACACTGGCTCTTATTGACATCGTAAATACGAAACTAGCGTTAACTGTGCCACTCCACTGTCACTCAGACATTCATTAATGAAACACAGCTTCCACGTCGAAGCTGAAACCCTATGTGCTCGGCTGTTTAGCAATGAATTACTTTTAATAGGCCAGCGAGCTAACGACCGTTAGCCAGCCGTTGCTTTCACTACTCGCGACGTTACAGCAGAAAACCCTCAAATCCAAATGATCCGACGAACAAAATGGTTCTGACTCTGAGGGACTTTTCCCTTGTCGTGCTCGTTGTCTTACCTTCAGCTTCTGGAAGTGCTGCTGCTGCACTTGCTTTTGTGTTATAACGTAAGGCTTGTCTTGAATTTGGTTTATTTGCTTCGCGGTGCTGTGCGCCTGAATCTTCGCCATTATCCCGGCGACAGGAGGAGGCTTCGGAGAGCCACTACCACAACTTGAGAGGGAAGCTTTTCGGTGTTACCTCCAGTTGTTGGCTAGCCGACAAACCTTCCCCTCGGTCGGGAAGCCAGCCTGCCAGCAAGCAAACCCTACTTTGCCTAGCTGGACAGTCTCGGCACAGCGCAAAGAAAAGGACGGACAATCCAGCGGAGTGGAGGGTGATGACAGACAAGCTGCTACTCGCTGCGACTTTGATTAAACATCACCATCGAAGGAAACAAGCCGAGGCAAGAAGCGTCGGGAAATAAGCTAAGGGACAATGGTTGCCGTTTATCGTATTTAAAATAACTATCGCCTGTCTCTTTAAATTCGGCGGCAGCGGTCTGTCTTGGCGTCCGGAAGCCAGAGTAGGAGTGAAAAATTGAAAAAAAGAGGAGTGAAAAATCGAACCGCGCATGCGCAGCGATGGGCGGAGCTGAGTTGTCCAGATTGCTCCACTCCCCCTTCACTGCTACAAAGGAACAATGTTACTCCGTGCAAAACGATAGCTACATACTTCTATACTGTACCAGCACAACTACAAGATCAACGACAGACAGGGCAGACTGTGAGACAGACCGGCTCTGGGCTAATGATAGATATCTGCAGTTCATGGAGTGGGCATGTGAGCAGCACAGATCCAGCTCGTTCAATACGAGAGCTAGAGGCTGTTTTCAACAACTTTATTGTATTTTTAAATGCATTTCAAAGAAGACAGGAGCAAATAAATGGATTTAAAATGATTTATTAGTGACAAGGTAAAACATCAAGAGTAGCAATGAGCATGAAAAACATAGAAAGAAGAAGTGTGCATTGTTCTAACTACTGTAGCGTGGTCATTTTGCCACTGAAAGGTGCAGTTAGGGATCTCATTTATATTTTAAACCTATGAGGTTTTCCCTTAAGACGCTTTGGCAGCAAGTTTCCACCTTTGTAGCCACTGTTGAAAAGTCAGTCCTGCTTTATGGACCTCAGGCAGGACGTGCTGGGCTGGCTGATCCCACCTAAATGTATGAACACACACAAAACAGAGAAAGTTAACCAGCGAACGAGACTCTTGACTAAAAGGTATTAATCCCAAATTACACAAATGCATTCATTGGAAAAAGTCTATATGCAATCAAAGCAACAGAGTTTACTATTAATGAACAATGAAGAGAAACAACCAGGGTCTTGCTCTCACAGCCACAACTTAAATCAAACATACATTTTACTCCGTTAAGGGCTCTAATCACAACGTTTAATTAGAGTATTTTAATGTTGAAATATCTCATTATCACACATAATTGAAAAATCCCACAACACTGGATACACTGGTTGGATAGCAGACTTTGCTTGTGCTGCTTGTAGAACCCAGAACTCAGCAATGAAGCTCATTGTTAGATTTCTCCTTTACAGACTTTCTGTAAGGGAACTACACACTATTAAAATGCTAAATGTGGTGCATCCATTGTTTACTTTGGAAATATGCCTCACCAGTATGAGATGGCAGTTTTGACTTGGACTCCATAAGAAAGGCCGTGGGCGCTACGTTGTGTGAGGCCTCTGACTCTCGGGACGAGACACTCCAGAAGCTTCTGATCCTCCTCCACGACTCTGGACAGCAGAGCTAAGAGGCATAGAGAAGACAAACAGTTTCTTAAATGTATAATCATACAATGTGTGTACGAACAGCCACATTCAGCACTTCTTACGGTGTACTTTAGTCATGTTAAAAGCTTCCCACTTGATGAGTTCCCCTGGTTACCTTTTTGATCAGGCGCATGCAGCGACTTTGCTTCCTTCTGTACTTTCTGTAAAGTAGTAGAGTGAAGTTGCAGTAACTGACGGAGAAAACGCAACTCAAGCTGCTGGGCGCGCGCCTGGGAAAACATTTCTTCTGGAGCCTGAAGTGTAAGAAGGAGACAATGTAGTTTGTGTCAGAGATAGGATGCAAAGAAGAAGAAATGCATCCGACAGTATATAAAACCAGAAACATAAACAATCAGTGTTTGTAAGACCAGCAGATTTATTTTAATTGTATTAAAGATAATTGTATTTGGAGCTTTTATTGATAGAACAACATGAGGGGAGGATGCAGCAAAGAGCCAAAAGTCAGATTCGAACCCCCGGCTGCTGCAGCGAGGAGCCTTTGCATATAGTTCGCCCGCGCTACTAGGGGAGCTAGCATAGCGCTCAAGACTATATAGATTTAATTACAAAGATAATTCACAACAGTCTATAAAGTACAGGACTGTTGTGCTTCTGAGCCGTAAAACTGATTTTCATGGATAATATATTTTATCAGCTTCCTAATCAAAACCACTCGTCGCCTTTAAAGGAGCAGCGGGGATCTGCTGCTAGCACGACTAACAGTAAAGCATCGAGTGTCCAGGCAGACTTCAAAGTTACGAATCAATCGTCTGACACTTTAACAACAAGTTTATGGGCTTTTTTAGAATGTATGAAATGCATATTAATAATCTATTTCATTATATTTATCGTATTTCTTTACCACTTAAAGTTAGTGGCTGCGTAGAATTCTTTCTGACTCGTGTGATCAAAACATTTCTAATAACGAGCGTTGGAAAGTCCAAAAGTCAACATTTATTGAAAAAAGATGTATGTTTTATATATATATATATATATATATATATATATATATATATATATATATATATATATATATATATATATATATATATATATATATATATATATATCTATATATATATATATATATATATCTCCTCTTTTTTTAGGGTGATGACGTCATACAATATGACAGACTTTCTTTGAAATCCTCAAAAGAAGTTTCAACTGTAAAAGTAAATTACATTCGGTACAGCCCTTATAGTTTAGCTTATTGTTACTGAATTGCCTTTAAAATAGAATCCTTAACCATCAAACTCACTAAACCCGAGTACTTACAAGCATACAGTGCTCCTCTGGGCGAGAAGGTAACAACAAACTGACGCGTTATATGTCCGGACTCACCCTGTACAGTGGGAATGCCAGGCTCTGGCACAAGCTGCTAAAGGTCGGAGACGGCAAGCGATGGATGGACAGCCACGTCGCAGGGACTCTTTGCATTCTGAGACAGCAGAACAAATGTGGAATGACTTCAGGTATCAGGCGAATGGTAAATAAACTGCATTCATATTCACTTTTATAGTATTTCTGGACTTTGCGACCGCTCAAAACGCTTTTTACAACACGTCAGCATTCACCCCTTCACACACACACGCACACACACACACAGAGTCAGGCTACCATGCAAGGTGCTCATCAGGAGTGATAAACAGTTACACACACACACACACACACACGGCCATCGGGATCAATTTTGGGGTTCAGTATCTTGTCAGGACACTTGGACATGTTGACTGCAGGGGTCGTGGAAGCGACTTGTTCTTACCCTTCAACGGTCCTACGGTCCAGAGCAGGAAGTGAAACCGTTCCCAACTGTCGGACCTCCTTGGAAATGAAGTTCCTCTGACTGCTGGCTGCGGCGGTGACAACTTCAAACTGTGGCACCAGTTTCCCCCGGACAAATTCCTGTAACTGAAACAAGACAGAGAGAGAAATCCTCAAGAGATGGTCAAAAAACGGTTTTTTTTGTGGAACGGTTTTTTAGCTTAAAGAAGCCGGAAAATTTCTTTCACCACGAAATTAAGCAAATCTTATAAATCATCTCTACTTCACCGTCTCTGTGTCTCACCTCTGTGTGCAGACGGATCAGCTTCGTCTTGGCCGTTGAGTTCCCCTTAATCAGACCTCTGATATGCTCCTGTCTGAGAACCTGGACAGACACATTTACAGAACATGTTTCATGATATATGCTGGAGAAATACTGACACCTCTACGTTTTAATCCATAAAAAGGTTTGTTTATCTACAGAACAGAGACACATAATCCTCTAGACCACATTTTCCTAAATAATTACTAATGTATTTCGACATGTGCATGAAGTACTTGATCCAGGAGTAATACTGGCACAGATCATGAGAGGTCTTCTCCAGGCACTTCACTCTCACCACTAGTTGTCTGAAGTCCAGGATGCTCTGCCACTGGCTGTGGAGGTTCCTCAGAGCCTCCTGTCGGCTTCTGGCGTGCTGGTCCAGTTGGAGACAGCGCTCTCTGATGTGATCTCTGGCTGCCGCCTGCATCACACACTGAAGTTCCACCTCGAGAGCTGACCTGACAGCGACAAAGAGAAAACAAAGTAAATGCTTTGAAATAAGTGTTTCATTCAGCCGAATCTAATTAGACTATTAGCTATTAAAATGTATTGCAAACACATAATAAACTCCTACGACTAAATAATTCAGCGCCTTCATCCTGACGTTTCCGGTCTGAAATCCTGGGATAACAAACTACTTTCACGACTGTGGGATCCTCATCAATAAACTCTACAGTGATTCTGCTCACAGCGCCAAGGTGTCGTTGTGGTGCTCATCTGCAACGCCCGACACTTCCTGCTCAGCCTCCCTCTTGCGCGCCTGCAGCTGGTTTTGGAGCGGCTGGACTCTGGAGCGAGTCTGAGCCAGTTCCACCAAACTCTGCTCCACCTCTTCCCAAGCGTCCTGGAAACGACAACAAATGTGCAAATCCACAAATACAAATGTTTTAAAATCACAAATGTCAGGAAACGCATGAAACGAAAACCTGCACGTTTGTGTTTCGCACCTCCAAGAGACTCTTAACCGACGGCAACTCATCCTCTTCGGCCGACACATCCAGCAGGTGATTGCTTTCATAGCGGAACCTGCAATTATAATGTAAACATTTTTTATAGTCTTATAGGAAGAGAGAACATTAGAATAACGTTGTATTGTACCGTAGAGCCGTCACATCCCGTGTCACATCCAGAGCGGCGAGTTTCTCCTCTAGTTCCTTCTGCTCTCTGGAGGCTAAATGCTCCAATGCTGAGAGGACGTGGTTTGGAGGATAATCATCCAACAGGATCTGATGACATGACAACAAACAACGTGTTAATTCAAAGTGAACATTTACAGAAACTAAATGTTCAGTGAAAATTCATCAAAATAGACCGACCTCCACCGAACTCAGCCAGTACTGGAACACAGCCGTCCTTTGTTCCCGAGTCATACTGAGAGAGAGAAGAAACGTGACAATATTAAGAAAGGTTTTTTTAATATTTGATTTCTCAAATACTGATCCACCGCAGTCCTTACTGTTTGGCTGCAGAGTGCGTCGTTTTCAGTTCACTGTCTTGTAAAGACTGATAGAAGTGGAGCCTGTCGTCACACAGCGCTCTCACTTCACGCTAACGGGGGAAATAAAAAGGAATGGGATGATTTCCCTCAGTCAGCAGCTGATATATTACAGGCATCTTGGTCTACATTAGTCAGATTTAAGTGAATAATCAACTGATACAACGTCTTCTGAAATATGCAGATTTCAAGTGATATTTTTAACAGCTGGCACACAACATCTAATTAGTGTCTCTCCACCAGCTGCACACTACGACATTACTGTCAAGATGTCAGAAGATACAGAACGGAAAGACCAGCTGTAACATATTGTTTCCCACCTAAGATTGAATTGTGTGTGTGAAATAACTCCCTAATGCATGGCTCCATATATGATACTCTATACACTCAGTAGTTTATTCTATAGTGAATAGGATTGGAATTGGACACTGAATGAATCATCATTATTGACAGGTGTGTAGTCGCACAACTGCAGAGCACTGTATTGTGGGGATGTTAGCAGAATGTATTGTACATGCAGGATACACGTTATAAAATATATTTCAC